>NC_089174.1:15447063-15747063 GCF_009819655.1 Sylvia atricapilla | reverse complement strand
CAGTGATGTGAGGCTGCTGTTTGTCAAACAGCCATAACAAGATGAAGAGGTGTGTTGCATGCGACAGAATATGGCTAAATATCCCCTTTTTGCAGTTTTCATATTGTTATTACTTAGTACTGAGAAGTCATTCTACTTTTTAACAGAAGACACATCAAAGGTGTTTTTTTTTTTTTTTATACTTGAACTAAAAATTTGCATCTTGTAATACTTTGGAAGAAAATGAGATTCTAATTTACTCTTCTAGGAAAAAATTATTTCCTTTTATAGATACATATTGCCTCTTGGAAGTTTTAGAGCTTTTCTCCTATAGCTCTATTATCAGGGCTTCACAGGTAGTAAGTAGCAGTGATGACATTAATTTCATATCATATAAAGATAAAAAAACCAATTAACAATAGTTCTAGGAAACCATGCCTCAGAACTGAATTTTTCCTCTTCTGATTAATGTTGTTATTTAGTATGCACAGATCTCATGCATCCTGAGAACAGAACTTTTATTTTAGTACTTCAGCTGAAAAGTTAATTGAGGTCAAAAGACAGTAGTTAGGTAGATCTAGCCATATATTCACAATATGACTAAAATTTTCATCAGATTCTTTTCCCTCTAGCAGATATTCCTTCTTTTATGTAACTGATCTGTGTCTGTGAAGCTACTGCATGATGTGCTTCTATTGAAAAAGCAATTTAATCTTCTTAAAACAAATCACCAAGTCTCTGAAGGGGGTTTCATCTCCCTTGGTATATGATGAACTTCATCATGGTTTAGTTACCTAAGTGATTTCTGAGATAAACTTCATACTTGAACTTGGTACTTGGTACATGAATCTGTAGTTAAATGTTCTGTGGGTCTGAGAAAAACTTGTTTGAAGTTTAGTTCCTGTATAGTTACAGTACATTCCAACTGCATCTTAAATGATAGGAAAGACTTAAAACTACAGTCTGTTTGCCAGGTATAAAGATGTTGCCATAGCACTATGACAGTTGTCCATTTCAACCAGCACAATGAACTACTGGTAGTGCAAAAAAGGGGAAATATTCTTATCTATGTTCAGAAGTATAGGGAGTTTATGTTTGTATTTTTTGCATTTGGTGATCTTAGTCATGTAGTTTCTTCAGATATATCTGTGTTTCTAATTTTATTTTTTATTGTTAGCTGTCAAGAGTTTTCATCTTCATCCTCAGAGTTCTTCTTAAGAGCATATTAAAATTACATTTATTTCTTATTGCCATGCTGGCATTAAGGCTAGCTCTGCCACCCCAACAATGGTGAGATGAGGGCACTGCCCCCAAGCCAGGTGATGGAAGCAGTGTCATAGAGCCAAGGCTCAATGGCACAAGGTGTCTAACGGCACAGACTGAGGATAAGAACAAGAGGGAGGCCCGTCTGGTTGTATGATCCAAGGCTTTATTGCTTGAAGGGAACAACAGAAGAACCAAGAGGTCAGGCTACACCAGCTCATGAACAAGCGCAGTCTCCAGGGCAGCCTTCTTCCAGTATCCAACAGGAATGCACAGGAGGAGGATCTAAAGAAGTGGCTTATAGGGCCATAGCCAATGACACACATTTCAGGGAGGACCCTCTCTGGAGCAGGCAATGGGCTGTTGAATACAGTGGAACTCTCTGGAACTGGGGCATGGGCAGACTCAGATTGACAACCAAGGGGCATGGGCTTCAGGAAGATAGGCAGGGAACAATCTGGAAAGAGAGGAAGGGTTAGGATTGACAGACACTTCATGGGAGGGGTACATCTTTAGGGACAAACCATTAACCCAAGACAACAAGGGGATACAGAACTGTTCTTTGTTAATTAACAAACTCAGATAAATAAGCCACCACAATTTCTGTCATCTTAAATATCTAAACTCTGTGAAAACTCTGTCACTGTTACTGATATCTCTGGATCTGATTCCTGCTAATATCTCCTAAATTTGCTTTTAATGTGGGTCAATAGCCTTGACTTTTGTTTGATGCTTTCTGCTCTAATGAAATCAAATTGTACAGATGAGCTTATATTTAAAACTGCTAGTGAGACTGCCTTAAGATCTAAGACCAGTCAATTTTATACTTTCTTTATCTCTGCAATCCCTCCACAGCAGCTACTCACAGCCTGACCTGTCTTGACTTCTTGTCTTGGTTTGAAAGACAGGTATCTACTAAGGAAGGCAGGAGCCTCCCTTGGAATGAAAAAATGTGAACTTTCTCCCTGCCAATTACTATAGTTTTGGAAACAAGGGGCTTTCAGGCAGAGACCCGGGACCAGGAACACCGGCTCTTTCCCGGCGTGTATCCCAATGCCGACAGCGGCGGGCCGACAGCCGGGAGCACAAACCCCGCGCCGCCCGCGGCCTCAGGCCCCTGCTGCAGCTCCGCCACCGCCGCCAGGGGGCGCTGCGCGGCCATGGCGGACAGCCCGGGATGGGAAGGGCCGGAGCAGAGGCTTCGCTCCGCGAACCCCGGGGGCGGCCGAGCGCGGTGCCCCAGCGGGACCCTCGGAAACGGCGAGGGACGCGGCGGGAATGAGCAGACACCCCGGCGCGGTGGCCGAGCTGTGGCAGGAGCTGTGGCTGCCCCCGCGGGTGTCTCGGCAGGCCGGGCTGCGCGGCTGCAGGGCAGCGAGGCCCCGAGCGGCGCCCCAGGGGCGGCGGGGACGGAACCGCGGCGGCCCCGCTCCCGGCACGGCAGAGGGGCCGAGCCCAGCGTCCCAGGCAGCCAAGCGGATGGGGACCGGCCCCTCCTCTGGTGAGGTGGCTGCTCTTAAAAGCCTAAAAAGGCTCACCTCGCGGCAGAAGAAACAGCTCTGGGCTGGGCTCTGGCAGCAGCAATGAATTCCCTTCCCAAGCCACGACTCCAACGTCCTCCTCCGGAAGCAGAAACAAGAGAGAGCCAGCACCTGCCCAGCTCCTGTGGCACCTCTGCCCATCCGAGAGAACTCCAGAAAAACAGAGGAGTGGCATCAGATATCTTTCTCCCCCAAGGTCTGGCCATCTCCTCGCCGTCTCAAGCACCCAGCCATCATTGCGTCCCAGCGACTCAATAGGAAAGAAATTCCACAAATAAAAGGAACAAAAGGAAAGAAACCCAACCCATAACACTTCTATATGCTTGTGAGATCTGTAAAGTCTTTGTGCTGCCTTCTTTCTCAATACGATTGAAGGTATGTCTTAAAGAGTACTGCTGATTGTAATAGTCATCCATGACTTTTTCCCTTGAATTTGAAGTTTCCAGATAGTGTTCCTGTCTGTCAGTGCAGCTTGTTGCTTTGGACCAATGCCTTTTGGTCCTAATTTTTTGATTAGCTAGTACAAACAATTTAATCCAAGTATTTTATGTGCTATGAAGAATCTTCAAACTGGGGTAAATTTGGATAACCAATGAATTGAATGAATCAACTTTCTCGTTTGGTTTTATTTAACAAACTTAACATCTAATTCATGTGAATAAGCAAGTTTTATTCACAACATAGTCAATATGCTTTTGCAGTTTCCAATTTTTCTTTTTCCCAGCTATCACAGTTCATGTTTTGTCACCAAAGTCTATCACTTCTCCCTCACTGAAGCCCAGAATGGAACAGATGGGTTGATTGTGTAAGTCATTAACAATGTGATTACAGCTGCATAGGGCCCAGAAGAAGTAGACACACTCATTATTGTTTATTGTATTTATCACTCCTTCTGTGCTGGGCTTGTATAAGCAGAGTGAGAAAGGTACTCATACAAAACATAAGGAAAATCATGACCAGGCATCTTATTATACATTAGAACCATTTCTCTAAGTGAGTGATAAGGCTTGTTCTGAAGAATTTTTTTTATTTTTCTATCCAACACAATTTTTTACAGCACCTTGAATGTTACTGATATTAACTGTTAATGTTACTGTTTAAGTGTTGTGGTAAGACTCCTCCCTTTTGGGTGCAAGTATTGCAGCACCCATTCCAAGTTTGTCAGAAACCTTGACAGCTTTCCTGTTTGCTACAGTGGATAGGTTAGTTAAAATTAACTCAAAATCTGTTATGCAGCTTTTTTTATTCTTTCCAGACTCTTAAGGAGTTGGAGGTTTTGCACACAAATTCTGCAAACCCATTTTTTTCTTTTCATGTTCTAGTCCTACCAGACTTTCCTTCAAAGCTCTGTTCAGAGCAGTGGAGCTATTTCCTCCACTTCCTTCTTATGTTTATTCTCAGATCTGTTCTTCAAAGAGTCTTCTCCCTGAGCATAATGGTGGAGACAGGGAGTAATCTGGTACTGCCTCAAACACGGACTAAGTAGGGAAGGATACAGAAACAAAACAAGCATGTAGTGATGCCCTTCCCAAAATTACTCTCCCAATCCACCGTTGTAGGGATTTGCTAACCAGAGTTGATTTTTGTAGGTTAAAGATTTCTATTTTACAGACCTTTTAGTCTCCTTTTGAATTCGAATGTCAGTGCAGTGTCTACCTGACCTTATAGGAAAGTCACAGATTAATTACAAACTGAGTGAGCAATTTCCTTTTGTCTTTGGAATTTGATGGAGTCATTCATTCTCTGCTAAAATTAAAAGACAATCTTTCAGAAACTGCCTGCTTCACTGAATTAAAGTATATATAAAGTATATTTCTGAGGCAGCATCAGCTGAGCAAAAAAAGTATAACAGACAAGTCCTACCACACAAGGCAGGAGCAAAAGTGTGGTTATCCCAACAGCAAATTGGAGCTGAAGCATAACTTAGACATCTTATTGTATAGAAGGCCTAAGGAAACTTACGTCTGAAGTTTTTATGTCTGATAATTTCTCCATTATCAGATGTTACAGGCCAAGGATGTAAGTCTGGAATACCATGACTTTATTATAGGTGCTTATCCTTCTGCTGAGTTGACCAAAGATTTCTTGCATTTCTTTTCCTGCCATGTTATGTAGTGCATGTATTTCATATATACTGAAGAGAAAAAGCTAAACTGTTAAAAGAACTGTGGAGCAGTTATAAATATGGCAATTTCACAAGAGAAGATGAAAATCTATACAGTGAAATGTAGTCCTGAGTGTATACCAGCGGCTAGTGTTTTGTGAAAAACAAAAGTGTTTGTTGGTGTGTTCCTTAGTAAAGATAGGACTTACAACTTTCCTGTACTGTAAACCTGTCAATACCAGACTTCCTTTCATTCAGCTGAATGCCTGAGGAGATTTTTGGACAATTACCTGTATATATGAGATTTACTACAAATAATGTAAAACTCTGGCATATGTTAATATACATGTGGTTATGTTTGGGGAAGAGGGGCATGTCTGTATATATAGATGAATAGACAGAAGAATAATTTTATCTAGAATATTCCATTTTAGAATAGTACAGTCAGATGAGTTATTAAGGACTGTCACTTTTTCTTTTAATATTATCTGTTGGTTTTCACTGAAGTGCTATTCTAGGGAATAAAAACATTACCTTTTATTAAAAAAAACCCAAGTATACCCTCTCTCCTCATAGTACAGTTTTGAGTGTTCATAAAATTTTGTCTCAGGGCTCCAAAAGCTTAGAGTTAGTTTAAATGGAAAAGTTAGTGTTGAAAAAAATCAAGCTCTGTGCATGAAAGCACATAGTAGCTGTGCAACTTTTGTGGATGGATGATACAGAAGAACATTATATCTGTGTGCTGTATGCATGGATTGAAGCTGATTTGCAAAAATGCATCATCTGTGGACTCTTAAGCAGTGGAATTCTGTATGCCTACCTGACTATGTTACTGATCTACACAGAAGAACCAAACCTGATCTATTCATGAGCACATTTATTGAAGATGTTGTGAAGGCCAGTAAAATATTAGCAATTTTTTGTAACTGCCAAAACAACTTTTATCACCTAAACACCAAATCAGAATGACTAATAATTATAGAAATTAATTTTTCTTTGGTTATGATTTACCCAGGATTATTACAACTTTTATAGACTAGTTTTGTCTAATTCATTTGACAGTGCAGAAGAAAAGATTAACATGACTAACATTTGGACAGCTATAAGGAGTTTTAAATAAGGTGTTGTATCTTGTTGAAAAAGCTCTAGTAACTAAATAAACCTAAAAAATTAAAAACATTCATTTCATGTAAAAGACTTTTGGTTAATTCTGTTCTTGCCTATGCCAGCACATTTCTGGTTGTTTTGTTTGTTTGTTTTTGTTTTTGTTTGGGTTGGGTTTTGGGTTTTTTGGGCGGGATTTTTAGTTTGGTTGGTTTGATTTGGGTTGGGTTTTTTTTTTTTTTGGGGGGGGGGGGGGGCGGGGTTGGTGGTTTTTTGTGTGTGTGTGTGTTTCTTTTTGGGTTGTTTTGTTTGTTTTTCTTGTTTCTGTTTGAATGCTCTCTCGATAACACCAGCATACTTCCTGTGTATGATGTGCATGATATATTTGGCTTAAAATTTCTCTTTTCTCTCTATATGGGCTGTCACTGGACTGGACATGGCACTTAGTGCTGTGGTTCCGTTGACATGATGGAGTTTCATCAAAGGTTGGACTTAATGATATTGGAGGTTGTTGTGAAGAAAGGGGACAAGTATCAAAACGCCACCAATATAATTAGATTTTGATCTCTCCTTGATTATTTATTCCCTATATTTATATGGTTACAGGTAGAAGCAGGCACAGTTAAACAACTTATGATTGGTTAAAATCTTATGTGCAAGCACTTTAAGTAATTGCTCATTGGTTTATGTCTTCTGGCAGCAAGTTCTTCTTTGTCTTGTTTTACGAATAGCATTTCTGTCTATCTGCCTCTATGAGAGGGTACAGCAACTTGTTGCATGTCTTCAGCTTCCAGGAGGAGGCATCCGAGAAAGGGACCAATTACTACATTTGCTACTTTTTTGCTAATTCAAGGCTAAGTAAGAATAGCACAGCACACATCAGGTACAGTACAAGATTTCATACTGTTCCCTGATAGCAGGGATTGTTCAATCCTTCTATCGATTAATTGTGGGCTCTTTCTTCTAAAAACTCCTCTACAGGAGGTCTTTTTTAATCTTAATGATTTCATGATTCTTTGATTGCAGTATCTGATTTTATTTTCCCTGGGAATGTTATGGAACATCATTGCTAGTCAAGAATTCCACCAGTACAGCCATCATAGTTCAGCTACTGTTTCACCCAGTTTTGCTGATTAGTTTGTTGCCAAGTTCACTGTATTCCCAGCAGTCTGCTCATGCTGCTCTAAGTTTAGATAACTTTTCTTCTCCCATTCTCTGAGTCCTCCAAACTTTAATTCTCAAAACATTTCCAGAACATTTCTAATGATGAAAAACTTATTTATTTCTACTCTTGCTTCTGCTTAGAGTATCTCCCTACTATTGTACGATATGTTGGGCCAGTTTTCTAGGATGTGCTGTTTCTCATTTCTTAAAATCTTTGATTAATCAACTGTCTTGCCTTTTTCTTCATTAGGAAAAGTCTTGCTTCCATTATTACCAAATTAAGTTTGCAATCATTGTAAATTTAAATCATAGAAGTGGAAGTGTAGAGATTCATCGTGGAAGTATATTATGCCTTTTTTAAAGTGTCAATAGCAGAATCAAGTCTATTAAAAAAAAAAGAGGAAAAACCAACTAAACAAAACTACAATAAATAAACAAACAAATAAAAACCTCTAGTGCATCAAGTCTTCACAGAACAGAGTAATTTATGATGGGGAGGGGGGTCTTCAAATAAGCTTAAAGAAAAACAGTTAATATTTATAATAATATTTATAATATTTATAATTATAATTATTATAATTATAATACTTATAATAATTACATTATTATGTAATTACACTTAGATAATTACAATTAAATATTTGTAATATTATTATAACTAATATATAATATAATTATATAATTATAATTATCATTACATAATAATTAGTTTGACACTGAAGTTTATTCAGTTGCTTTTTTAACACATTTAACATTTTTAAGACATTCCGTTTTTCGTGGTCCTTGATTCAGCCTCTGCTTCCAGCCATCTTTACAGTCATGCAAGCAATTCCCTTCTCCATCCTAAAGACTGTCTTTACAATTGCATAAATGCATATATGCACCTTTTTAAGACCACAGAATCAGAAGGAAAACATAAGGAAAATGCAGATCACAGATAAAAGGGATGATGTTTCAATCCTTATATTTTATGTTTGTATGTCCTATCTGTATAGATAGAATGGAATAGCTAAAATTAATCTCTTACAGAGGTTTTATTTGAAACACTGAAGCTGAAGAATTATGTGCTAAAATGACAGGCATGACAGAAGAATTGCTCTAATCTGTTAGTTTTAGCAGGGGAGTATACAAATTTTAAGAATTCCCTCAGTACTTTCTAAATACAGAGGTTCTCAGAGGATTAGTTTTTAATTTGAAGTCACATTATATGCACAGAGATGAGGACTAAATTAACAATATTAACTAGTATTAGCAATCACTTTGTTTTATAGTGTAAGACATAGCAGAGAGCTATAATTACATGCTCACTAAAGCAGCCAATATGTACTATCATAGTTGAAATCAACCTGGACAATTAAAACCTTCATGGGAGCCTTCAGCTGGCAGAAGATACCGTTATTTTATGTGCTTTCTTTGTCATGTTTTCTGGAAGGTTCTGTTTCTGTGGAGTTTGTATCTCTAAGCTTGGAATTTGAGCTGTAATATTTGATTCACTGTCTTATAGATTGTTTTTGTAATCAGTGCTGTACAGAGTACTAATCTGAATCCTCAGCTACTTGATAAAACTGAATTTTTCATTTTTTCCTCTTATCTAATTCAGATTGATTTAAAACATTTGTTTTGATCCAAAAGGAATCGATCCTTTGATTTGTTTTAAAAGAGTAAAATTGTAGGGTGGCTCATTATTGACTAGTTCCTCTCGTATAATAAGTCTCTTTGAGGATAATGGAGCAGTGCAATAACATCCTTTTTATCCAGCTTAAGTATCAACTGTTTAACTCTCTGCACAGTCCACTAGTGATTAGTCATTTAATCCCTGCTGACAGAAGTGGAATTGACAAAGCTTAGGTTTACTTACTGTTTGTATCTCCATATTGATATTCTAACAAAGCTTTCGCATTTCCTGTAGCCTATAAATTTGCATTCATATCGAATGAATGAAAATTACTATTGATGTTCAAGTAGAATCACCCATAGGAAAGGAATTTCCAACCCCATCCCTCTGAAGAAAAGCTCAGCTTCATTTCTTGGGTGGCAGCAATGAAAGAATTAGGATAATTATCTGTAGAATTCCAGTTGTTTAGGGGTTTTTTAGAATTCAGATATGGTTACCCTAGAAACAACTAAATGTTTTCATAAATAGCCTTTTATCCAAGATCTCAAATAACTTTTCAAACTCTTCATTTTACAGATTCAGTAACTTGCTTGAGTTAAAACTAGTTATATCCTTACAGACCTAGGAAAAACCTGCTTTTGTTCTTAACTTCTAAGACTGTCTTACTGGATGATGTAGATGGATGAAGCAAAAAAAATGAAGCTTCAGAAAATCTAAAATGTGTAAGAAAGGATCATCTAATGCTCTGCATGTATTTCCTGTGTAAAATTACTGCTTCAGTAACTGAAGACTGTCGTTATGGGCATATTGTAGGCTGAGAGGAAAGGGGGAAAAAAGAAAATAAGAAGGAAAGAAGAAAAAATATACTATACCGTGTTGGACCTCTTAAAATCGAAATCAAAGCCAAAGGAAACAATCCTGAATTTTCAATATCCTAATAATTATGGTTCCTGGAACTTAAGACCATATTTTTGCAACAACATTATTGTACAGCAGACTATGAACAATTTTTTATACATCTTTGCTGCTCTATTGAGATAGCTTTCACCACCTACTTGATTTTATAATTATCATGTATCTTGGTTGGTAATGCTTATTTTCTCTATAAATTTCTATGGAAAGCATTTGGAAAAATAAAAGCCCTTTTTGCAAATGAAATTTACAAATAATTTGCAAGAGCTGAGAGGACTTTTTGATGTCATGTGTGATATAATTCCCTAGTCATTGCAACTTTACAGATTTGCAATCTTTTTAAGATTTCAATACCATTATATTTCTCAACATAGCAATATATTTTACTTTAACAGTTACACATAAGTTGTCCCATTATAATATCTAACTGATGAGAAAGAAGAGATCTGGAATTTTTCTTGTCATAGACCCTGATAGTTTGAAGAGAGTATAAGGACCTCTTTCTCATAGCAAAACAATAATTTTATACATTTCATTGAAGAAATTAAGGAATGTGGATAACAACTCAATTAGTAACTTCTATAAATTTTGATACTTCATGATATGAAATAGTGTGGTTATATGCATAAATAAGCTATTCCGTGGCCTTTTTTGGTGCTCTACTGAAGTAGATGAAAATATTTTTTTATTTCTTTTATTACTGAAAACCATTTAAATAGTTAGAAAATAGAATCTATGTGATAGTTATTACATAAAACTTTATCATGGTCTCAAAGGTATTGCTTGATTCTATTGTCATTGCTGTTTCTTTGTCATTTAAGTGCAAATTATTAAATAAGTACAGCGCACTTTATTCTCTGATGTCCTAATTATTGTTACTATAAAATGGGTATTTACATATATCAAAGTATAACAAGTTATGTGAAAAGCATATTAAGCGTATTAACTTAGGAAATTAATTTTTATTATTTTGGTAAAGAGTTTTCAAACAGTGGTGACTGGGAGTCAAGCATCACACAAATATTTTACATCCCAAGGGATATACAAAATCAAACCTTAGGGAAATGCAGCAGTTGGAATTTAGGATACTTCTGCAGTAAGTTCTGCATATTTTTTAGTTGTAAGCATCTCTAAACTGAAAAAAATGCATGTAATTATTTTGAAACCTTGCTGAATCAACATTGTAAATTACTTTGGACTGCATTAGTTTTTTTTCCTATTTGAAACCATAATTCATAATGACAAAAAAATTTATTGTTAAATGCATAGTTAAGAAGGTAAACAAACTAGATTTGAGAGACTTACTGTATTCAGGCATCTGATTTGTTACATGAGTTGGACAGAGCAGGAACTCAAACATGAATGTTTAAAAGGTTCATGTAAACAGCTGGATCAGCCTCCAACCTTGATACATTAGATAGCACACTGACATAACCATTACTTCAGGATTTGTTAGACTATTTCCACAAGCATCTTTCACTGAACACTACTTCCCCACATTCAGGAACACCTGATGGATGTGATGTGCATCCTAAGAGTTCTCAAGGATAGATTGGGTTGAAGAAATTATTTTCTAGCATGTATTTTAAACTGACTGATTAATCAGTTGTCTGTGGTACTTCTCTTCAATTTACAAAGAACTAGTCACTTCGTACATGTGAAAAGGGGAGTTATTAATAACTCCAGCCACGGGATTTGATTACAAAAATATTTAAATTTAACTATATGTCATGTCCATTTCATTTTTGTTCTAATGTTTTAGTCATTTCATGGTGAATTCCACAAACATGAAAATAGTATTCATATTATCAAAACAAGCATATGACAACTGCACTGGCATTTCTGAGAGGATACTTATCTACTATTTTTAAAAGGATAAATACCAAATCAGATGCTATATAATCGGTCTCTGCTGTACACCTGATGAACTTTTCTATTATTTAGACATCTAAAGTTGTTACCCATTGATCTGTCCCTAATCAAGAATACTCATTTATTTTTGGTTTATTATTTTGCTAAGAGGTTTGAGTCCCCAATTTTCATCTCATTATCTCATTATCTCTTCTGTCTATAGTACTTTTAAATCAGTATCTGAATTAAGTAATCACAACAGGAGCAGAGTCCTCTAGATTCTTATTTTTCTCAGAATAATCCATACTATCTCCTTTTTGTTCAGATGTCACTGAAGTCACTTTCTGTTTGTAGTAGAAGAGTGACCAGGCAGATAGTTTTGAATTAATAAATAATTTTATCATCAGGACTACCATGGTCTTCAAGATGACCATCTAAATTGTTAAATAATTTAAAATTTTGCCTCCCTGCTATTTAAATACTGTCAAATGGCCATTTCACCTTTTCCCTTGAGTACTTTTCTGTGTAAATTGGGCTTTCATGCTAAATGATATAAATTTCTTGGATTGTCTTCACTGCTGGCTCTGTGGGACAGAAATCTGCCACTAGTAAAGTTTCTTCACTGCCTCAGGAATTTGGTTTTGCTGGTAGCCAGAATTGCACTTAAAGCATTCCAGGGAAAATGCTAAAATGCATCATGGATCTGAGGTTCTTAAAATTAAACTTTCAGCTTCTTGATTCACCAGTCATGATAAACAGGAGTGCATGCTGATAGCCCGATCTCTTGGCTATTCTTCTTGCACTGAAGATGTATCTGTAATAGCAGCACGTGGCTTCTGGCCTCCTCTGGACCCCAAGTGGTGCATGTGGTCTGAAGAGATAAATGCATGTGCATGCTCTTTAAGTAATAACAGTGATAGCAATGGTGGAGCCCGGTTCGTACTCCCACTACAGACAGTTCTCCTGTTTCTTGAATGATGTATGGATATTGAGCCAGTGAATACTGCCAGTTACAGTCAAAAAAATGATGAGGAAATGTGGAATGTGGAGTGGGTGATCAGTGTTAGAGTGTCTCTTTGACTTTATTATATTTGCATGGTCAGGAATCAGTATAGTCATACTTTAAAAGATCTGTGTGTGACAGGGTAGGTCAGGATATGACAATGACAAAATGTAGAATGAGTATTTGATCCTAAAATTGAAACCAAAGAAATAGAATGGAAATAAAACAAAAAGCACAATTAAGAACTACCATTATAAAAATAAAACTAAATAGCTTGGCAAAATTGAAGAAATTTTCTTCTGTTGGCATCTACAAATTATTGATGATAAGGGGACCATTTCAGTATTAATTCACTGTCTCAGTTATTTTGAAAAGTTATTGTTTGGTTTCCAGTTGTAAGTTGCTTTATTGTGTGACAGTTAATAGAAAGGAATTACATCAACCTTGAATCCTATTTTCTTTTCCTCCTTTTTCTTTTCCTTCCTGTGTTACTATCATCATACATTAGTTTTATGTGCAATGAAGGTGTGACTAAAACATTATTAGGCTTTACTTTTATTTGCACAACCACAAAAGGCAGAAGAAAAATCTTTGAAATGGAAGTTTGATATCCAAATTACTCCTTCACTTGCACTTCCGTTGTGTTCTTTAAGTAGTGGCCTCTTTCTTACTTAGATAACTCTGTCTCTCTCTCTCTCTGGTCAGCTTGTTGAATTTATATGCTGTATAAAATCAGAAATTATTGCAGTAAAATCATCTCATTAGCTTTACAATTTTCAATTCCTCTGGCAGTTTACTGATATATTTGACTCAGCACTATAAAATAAAAGTATTAAAATGGTGCAAGAAACTTCCCCCTCTTCTTTTTGCATATTGCTGCTTTAGTTTATTTGAGTATGAAAATTTTTAGGCTTCAATACTAAAAAACTTCAACTGTCAAAACATTTCAGCAAGTCAGAATTTTTTTCTTTGGGCATAGTCTTTTTTCAGTTTTTTAAGTACAGCCAAAATATGCATTATGCATATCAAGTACTTTTGCTAGTTAAAACCAGTAATATTCAGCCCTAATCTTCTTACAGAGAATCTGAAATAATCATATATGGATAATACTTTAAATATAATGGAGCTATTTTAAGCCGTGGGATAAGGTAATACTACTATTATATTAATGTGAGATGATGAAGTAGAAATGGTTTTAAAACATTCTTTTTTAAGGGAACAAATTCAGCAGCATATTCTTTATATATTTTTAAAGCCGCTTTGCCCCTCTAAATTTGACTGATCTTAACCCAGCTCAAACTCATTAACTGTCCATTCCAAGACCATGGAATATGACTCATGGTCAGAATTTTTATCTGGATTGGTAAAACCGACTTTTTTTTTTTTTTCCTCCAAAATAGAGGAATGAAACTGTTGTACTACATTCTTATCAGTTACCACAACTGCAAACCCTGATTATAAAGGAGTTTCTTTCTGCCCAGTATGAGAAGAAAAAAACAAACTTTTAGCAATAAGATTCTGATTTATTATAAAAATGTGACTGGAGGTTAATATAATGTCTTAATAGTTATTGATTTTTAGTGGGATATTTTTATGTAAAGAAAGAACATTTTTGAAACAGTGAAAAAAAATCTGGATTTATGGGCCTAATAATTCCATGTTTTCTAGAAACTTCTGGTTAGGTTTTGGTCATCCTAAGATCTCCTTCTAAACACACTGGGGATTCATGCTTCTATTCATGTGACTGCATGCTAGCAGGCAGAGACAGGTTTATAAATATTCTGAAATTGCAGAATTCTTTATTAAGCTATAATGCACTCAAAAGCACACTTGTTTGTCTGATGCATGCTACAGAATAAAGGCTTGTTTATGTGTGCATGCACGTTCAGAAATGGCAAACAGTAGTTTAAATAGCTTAACTAACTGAAAATGTAATTATGTGCCTCAAATTTCCTGCAGTGAAAAACGATGACCCCTGCAGTCTAATCTGACGTTAAAATTTGACTTAACAAGACAAGAGGCACATTCTTGACTCTCAATCACCTTTATTTATAGATGTCTCGTGATAGTTACTTCTGTTTTGATGACAGATTAGCTTCTTTTATGTCGTTCCCTTTTTCATCTTTCCCTTCCGTCTCCTCCTTGGTATTTAGTCTGAATGTACAGGCAAGTCAAAGAAATTTTGATAGATTCATCTATAATATTTTAGACAACCAAATCTTCCTTCTATTGTGTTCAGTTTGAATCTAAATATGATCTGACATTCTGAACCAGAGATATATTTAGAACAACCCTACTAAAAATGAAAGTAATTGTATGAAAACTATGTTGCCCAATTTAGCAGTTAGCTGATGTGACTATCTAGTTTTTCTCATCGTCAGCGAGTAAAACTTTATGTGTATTTCCAACAAAGTCTTTATTTTCGATTATTATTATATATCAATATGCATCATAATTCATAGCCACAGAGAATTCTGTCAACAATGAAACACTGGTGCCTCAGACCTATAAGAAGAAATGGCATGCTGAATGCTCTGTGTGTTACATTTCATTAATTCTTCATGGCAACTTTGAGTTTAATCTCTTTGTTGGTAGCTGATTTTTGTTAGAGGTTAATTTTAAAATGGTACTTTATTCTTTTCACCATTATATAAGTACCTACAAAGATATTCTCAATGCTGCAAAAAGATTATAGTGTAACAGCAGACAGAGATGAAGAAGATAAGGCTATGAACAACATGACAACTGAGTTGGGAAGGGCAGTTATTTTTTGATTTCTTACCACAGGTATTTGAAAGCTGACAACTAGTCATTAAAGGATTTTTTAAAACGGGATTTTAAGTATCAAGATCAATAATTTTTGCATTTCTATGGAATTTTACATGAGTGAAAACCAATATAAATTCTAGTCTTAGGAGTTACCGTTTGAATGTGAAATGGGAATGAATGTGAAATATTTTCCCCTGCATTTTTGGAAGTTTTGGATAGCAGATACTTGATATTATTTTGTTTTATTGACACAGGGATTCTCAGGTGTGAAAATAACTCATCAAATGTTAAACAATAATTAGAGAGGCTGTCTTACTTAAGAATTTTACTGTTATATTCCTTATTGTTCACTAAAACCTGTACAATATATGAATCTTCAGCTTGGTTCTGTCTAATCAATAGATCCTTCTTATGCTGTAAAATGAATGAATGAATGAGCACTATTCAAAATATATCCTTGTTCAGAAACAAGCAATCCAACAAACAAATAAACAAAAACTATATCTGAAATAGATACCTCTTCTGCTCAAAGAAATTTTAGTAATATATCATCTTCCCTTACAGAAGGCAAGGGGAAATATAAAAAATTTGATTGCTAGATAGGACTCTAAAATAGTAAAAAAAAAGGATATCCTCTGCTAATATGAGATCTCTCCAATGGTGTTTTGGTGCCGAAAAAATCAGGGTGTGTCTGAAGATTTTCTGTGACACAGGAGAATAAATTTGGAAAGATGCTTAATACTTCTACAATTGGAACATCAAATCTGAACAACTGGTAATTCTTTAAATGATCAGACATTCACTCCAAAATGAGGCCTATTTTGTCTTTCCAAGTGCCATAGTTATTTTATGTTCCTTTCCCATCAAACAATAACCTCCCAGAATAACCTCTAGAATTTTGGTAGTGGGCTAGCCAGGACAGCTTTGAGGTCTTATACACAGGAAGAGTCTTTCAATCCCTTTCTTTTTATAAATTTAAAGGGATGTAGTGTCGGTGTTGTTTTTGTTGGTTTTTTTTATTGTTGTTTTGTTTTTTGTTTTGTTTTTTGTTTTTGTTTTTGTTTTTGTTTTTGTTTTTTTGGAGGGGGGGTTGGTTGGTTGGTTGGTGTTGGGGATTTTTTTAGGAATTGAATTTGGTCATTGTGTGTTTTCTTCCTGTTTAAAAACCATCTTTAAAGGAAAAAGACAGTGTGTACTTCAGTCCAGTTCCACTTGTGAATCACAATGTAATATGTTAGGTTGTTAGCCCTGTCTTTTGCTAGTGAGTGTACACACAAATAAAAGTTCCAACAGTACTGCTTGACTGTTCTGTGTTCATCATGCCTCTTTTAGAAGTGACCTTGCATAAAACCAGTATGTCTGATGAACCTTTGTGTAAAAGCATCAAGGCAGATAAAGCATGGAAATAGTAAGCAAAAAGCTAGTCAGTAATACAGATTATAAAAGAAATAGCAACAATCTGCATTTTACCTTTTATTTGTCAGTCTCTGTATAATCTACTCAAAATTGAATAGGTAGAGGATTTTAACATTCCCTTATTTTATTTCTGTATTTTTACTTGAGATCAATTATTACTTGGGTTTTTCATGCTCCTAAATAGCATTGATATAATTTAATGTAAATATGAAACAGACATAAAGTAAATGATTTTACATTTATGTTAGAATATAAAAAGTCTGAGTCAGAAATATTATGTTGATCAATTCCATTTGCTGAATGTAAAAAACCAAATATGCACACATTTTTTTCTTTGCTCCTATTTAGTAAACAAATATTTAAGTTAGTGCATTTCATGCATGTTTCCTAGCAAATGCATTTTATTTCAGTACTAAGTTTTAGAAGTGTACTTTGGGCAAACACATCAATTTCAGCGATAGTACCATTTTACAGTTTAGTTTGGATGCTATAGAACATTTGTTTCCTAAAGGAACCATGATTTAAAGCATTTTCTTGCATTTATTTTATTGACTATTTTTCAAATGCTGTAATGTTTTTTTTTCATTAATATTTTGCATGGATTTATGTAGATTAGCACTAGTAGAGGAGAAATAAATATGTTTATTTATACTTTATATATCACACTGTAAAAATGTTGAAAGCAAGATAGTTCTGTGTTTTATTAAAGGGAGCTGTTTAAGCATCTGTAACTTAACTTGTAATCTGGTATTGCTAATAGATACAGTCCTATAACAATAAAACTAATTTTGCAAAAATTACAGCATTTATAGTCAGAATCCTCTGGTTATAAATCAGAATTTGATGTTTTCTACTTACACACTTTGTGATTTAAACTGATCTTGGTGTTAAAATATTGCAGCACTTCTATGGTTATCTGAAGTTTGTTTTAGTGGCAATGCTACACAGTATCATAACAAAACTAAATGCAACTGAGGTATTTGGAATGATTTTTGATACACAGTATTCCAGAGAAAGGCTGTTTGTTGGGTTTGTTTGTTGGTTGGTTTCTTATTTGTTTGTTTTGGGTTTTTAATAAAACTTTCAGGGCATAAGCAAAAAGAAACTTCAAATATTACACTTTAGTCTGTACATGTCATAGACAAAGCAGTCTTAATAACTATCTCAGCTTTCCTCTCAAGACTAGACAGATTGTCTTGCCAGCTATTCTAACTCTAAGGCAATCAGAACATTTTGCTATCTAATCTTTTGGCCAGAAAAAACTTTGCATTACCGTTTCCAAGTATTTGTAGCCATATAATTCCTTCTTTCTTTGTAGGATAAGTGATAGCAAATTTTGAATAATTTTACAATTTTACTTGACTTTTTGTTCCTTCCTTAGTGTTCTTGTGGCTTTTTATTCATTTATTGTGCTGTACTTCAGAGACTGTCTCTCCATTTACAGAACTTAATACCTTGAGCCTCTTCAATACACTGCTGTGTGCATGTCCTTAGTTGACTGCTTCAATCATCTATGAGCAAGTGCCTCCTCTTGTGTGAAGCTCACCTAGAAATTCAGTGCCGTGGATAAGAACTGATGTATAACAGAAGCAGGACTTCTGCCAAGAAACCCATTTCTGTGTTCTTAGAATAGAGTGCTCAGCCACCAGTGTGCTGGCATTCCAGGCCAGATGTATTTATGGATAGCTGTATTTGTTAGTGTGATCTTAGCACAATTAGAGTGATTCTGCCATACCCAGTTCTTAGTACCCACTGCTGCCCCAAAGGGATGAGGTATCCTGAAGTACGAGATGGTTGACCAGGAATAGAGTAAAGAAGATTCTTGCCAAGAGCAAGAGTTGTTCTCCTAAAGTGCTTGTTTATGTTATCTTTCAATATCAGAATTGGATTATCAATTTGTAAATTTATAAATTCATTATTTGAAATTCTATCCAAGTGTTTAAGCTTTTACCCATGACAGCTGTATGTGAAAATAATTTGCTATTTGTCGAAGAATTGCTGAGAAGTCCACTTCTCTTTATTTTTTCAATGAATCAAACTTTTGATAATTGACTGTAAGTGTAATGCATTACTAGATGTTATAAACCTCTATGGGCTGCAGGAACACACAGTATAATTGAATATGAACACATCAGCAGAAGGGAAATATGAAAGATTACAAGCAATGTAATCTTGTCATCTGGACTTCTCAACATATACTCTATTATTTGAAATGTCAGTTAATCAGCTGCTAGACCTGTGACAATACACTTTAAAAATGCCATCATTTTCTATCTGTATGTCTGTGCAAAATAAAGACTGGAAAAAAGAGTTCCTAATACAAAACACATGAAAGACGTTTTCAACAGAGTCAACAGCAAAAGACGGAAGCCAGGGAAATAGCTCTTTCCAAGTGATGCGAGGAGATTGCTGCAGAGCCTATAAAATCCTAGAAAGACACTCCACATACCCTTACCAGTTAGTGTGATTGACAAGGTTAATTTTTTCTTTCTCTGTTATTATTGTACTGAAAGGTTTGTTGTTGTTTATGACTTCCTCTGTTTCTGAAAATTTTTCTGTTGAAAAGGCCCTTGACCCACTTACCCTTAAAGGACCAGCCACTCTCCTTCCACATATCTTTACATGAACCACTGCCATTTTTAGAGCTCTGCGTCACAGGGCAGATACTCACAGAAAAATTTCTTAAAGTCAAATCATAATTTTTTTAAGTTGCTAATAGCAGCAAGAGGTTGGACCATATGACTTACTTGTGGTCCCTTCCAACCTTACCCATTCTGTATGACTATGTGAATTTTAAGGATATTAACTAACTTTTGTCATTTTGTGCTGAAATTCTTCCTTAAAATATTTCAGAAGTTTCAGGCTTCCAGCACAGTCAAGCAGAAATCTTGAAGCATATAATCATAAAGAGCTTTTCAAAGTCAAGCAACCAGCAAAACTTTAAATTTATTCTTTATTTACACTTGAATTGTTTATTAGCGTTTTATTTAGCCAAACTGGAGAATAAATATTGGAATGGATAAATCAAATTCACTCATTATTTAAATGTTTTGGTTATTTTATTTTTTTAATATTTTCATTATTATTATTATTACCTTTAATACTTCCATTATTTAGCTTTGATTTTCAGGGCTGCAGGTGATTTTCAGTGTGAATTTCTAACGTTCTTAGTAATGCTACTGGCTAACAGCATTCTGTTGCTAAAGGATAAGCATCTAGTGTTGTGTACATTGGCTTACTATAACAGAACTCTGTGTCATAGAAAAGAACTTGTAATCAAATCAGAGAAATTTGAAGTATGTCATGGTGTTGCTGCTCTTGCTAATAAATTTGCATTCACACAGTCTTTACAATTAGCAAACAATGCAGTCTGTAATAACAGACCTAGTATTGTTCTCATCTTTAAAGGTATTTACTCAACTTTTATAATTTCATTGAGTTCTACTTACATCTGCAAATGACTCTGCATTTGAAGTTATTCACGTCTCGTAGCTCCTGGTTTTGCTATATCATCTGGATGTTAACAGGGCCCACTTTGGGCACTTTGGAACAAATCAATAACCCTATTAACTACTTAGCTGCTTAATCTAATAGGGCCAACTTTACATGTAACTTGATAAATGGAAATTGCATTCGTCCTTCTTGTGTGCCCTCTTTGCAGCTGATTCCTGATTGCAACTGATTCTGAAGTGATTTTTGCTATTCTCTCTAGCTGTGATTTTATCTTGGCTTCTAGTTAAGTTCTAAGCATTTGCTTACAGACAAGAACATGTTCAAGTTGAAAGAGTTCTGACTTGGAAAACAATTTAATTTCTTACTAAATTAATATGAATAATTAAAGCATTTTCAGAAGAGTTAAGTAGTTGGTCTGGTACAGTAATTCCATTTTGCTGCTTGAAAAGTAGCATATAATACTAATACTAATACTAATATAATACTAATACTAATACTTTATTCTTGCTAAGCAGTTAAGCTGAAGATCCCACTAGTGGAGGAGTGCATTAAAAAATTGAAGTTTGTATGTGACTGATATTTCTGACATTACAGAAAGGCGAAACTGAGTTTGGTTTTGAAACTAATGAGGAACAGTAAGAAAAACCCACTTTTTTAGTAGAAAATAGAGGGAATTTACTAATTTTAAACTTTGGAAAACAGAGTCATATGAATAGGCAAAATACAGTAAATCCTTTCTCTAAAGAGTGCTGTGAGCCATAATAAGAAAGGACTGCAGTTTGGAAGGAAAACTACAAAAACATAAAGCAGGGTTGAAGATTCTACACGGGAGGTATCTATATATATATCTATAGAGATATATCTATATATCTATATCTATATCTATATCTATATAGATAGATAGATAGATATATCTCTCTATATATCTATATATAAATATATATAGATATATATAGATATATATAGATACATAGGTATAAGAGAAGACCTCTGATAGATCTCATTGATTTGTGAATTTTTTGACAGAGGTTTAGAAAATATTTTCTATTACACATCAAATCTAAACTATCCCATTACCCTTACTTAGTACTTGAAAGCTGATTTTAAAAACACACTAAAAATTAAATAAGCATACATAATACACGTGACTGGAGATGGACGTGCTGCCTGAAGCTTCAAGTTCACTCAAAGGTTGAATAAAAGAGACCCTCTTCCTCTGAATTTCAGCTCTGAGTTAATTCTGAAAAGTATGGGAGACCTAGGATAAAACTTTGTGTAGCAGACTTGTATAGATCAAGAGTTACCTGGAATTAAAAGTTTCAGTAAGCGCAAGGAACCAGGAAGTCTGGATCAATTATCCTTCAGGACTGATTCACCTTGTGTCCTGGTTTGAAAGACAGACTAAGGAAGGCAGGAGCCTCCCTTGAGATTGGAAATTGTAGACCCCCTCCCCCTGAATTGTTGTAATTTTGGAAACAAGGGGCTTTCAGGCAGAGACCCGGGACCAGGAACACCGGCTCTTTCCCGGCGTGTATCCCAATGCCGACAGCGGCGGGCCGACAGCCGGGAGCACAAACCCCGCGCCGCCCGCGGCCTCAGGCCCCTGCTGCAGCTCCGCCACCGCCGCCAGGGGGCGCTGCGCGGCCATGGCGGACAGCCCGGGATGGGAAGGGCCGGAGCAGAGGCTTCGCTCCGCGAACCCCGGGGGCGGCCGAGCGCGGTGCCCCAGCGGGACCCTCGGAAACGGCGAGGGACGCGGCGGGAATGAGCAGACATCCTGGCGTGGTGGCCGAGATGTGCGAGGAATTCTGGAGCTGTGGCAGTGGAGGTGGAGCAGTGGTGGCCCAGCTCCCAGCCGGGCAGGGAAAGGCGGGCTCAGGATCCCGGGGTTTTCCCCTGAGGCGCCCGAGCAGGTGGTGAAAAGTACCGGTGCAAAGCCGCTCTTAGGGCTCCACTCGCAGTAGAAGAAAGGCAGCTGGAGACAGAACCCCACAGTGGTTATGAATTCTCCTCACAGCGCTGCGGCCTGTCTCCCCTCTGGACGCCGAGAGCAGGGTTCGTGTCTGCGCCCAACCCCATTTTCTCTGTCCAAATCTTCCATTATCTCTGCTCTCCAGGAGAAATCCCATATAAAGAGAGAGAGTAGTCAGCTGCACCCCTCCCCTGAGCTGTGACACCTTATTTTGTCTCTGTTAACTAGGCAGTCATTATTGTCTCCTAGCAATATGTATGGAGGAAAATTACTTAAGAGGGAAACAAAACAAAACAAAACAAACAACAACAAAAAAAAAAAAAAACACAAAAGCCAACCCAAAAGGAGAACTCCTAAAATCCTAACACCTTGGAGGATAGTTGTGCAGAAAAATGAAATTAGTATTTTAAGTGGATCAAGTCTATATAATATCAAACAAAGAAACACGGGAAATACTTTTGATTTCTTTGGACCATTTCCATTCAGAAGAAGGATCACCCAGCTTCGGAATGTGGAATTTGGCAAATGAACTATCTCACATGTCCATAATCATTCTTGTCAGTGCATGCAGTAGACTTAGAAGAGCTAAATATTGTTCTAGTAATTACTGTCTGTTTTATTCAGTTTTCCTTACAGATGTACTTCTGTACTCCTGCTCAGATGAACCCAGCATTCTAGCCTTCAATATTAACTTTCAGGTGGAGCAGTTCACCCAGTTTCTGTCCTATCATGCCCTTGACAACATGAGCATTTGCCCTTGATTACATTGCTCTTTGTATTTGCCTTCTTTTGCTCAAGCTGAGGCTCTCGACTGAAAATGGGTGAAAATTATTGAGATGAGCTCTGGAAAGTTGATGTTTTAATTTCAGAGAGGTTTTTGAGAGACTATGATGATATTATGACAATAAGAGGGGAAGAGAATATTACAAAGATAAACATCCTTACATAAATCTTTAATACATTGTAACACCAAAATCTTACTAGGATTATTTCTCTGGTTTACAATCACAAATTAGAGAAAAGCAATACTGTGTTTTATTCATCTAATATCTGAGTGTATGTTCCAAGACTCCTTTGGGTTATTTACAAAATTTGTGAAAGAACAGAAAAGTATCTTCAGAAAGGAGTTTATTCTGTTTATTTAAATAACTGACTTTGACATCCCTTTGACAGTGACACATTTCTCTTCACTGCTGACTAGTTTAACACAGGACAGACAAGTTAAAGATGATTAAATTAAGCCACTTGAAGTTCTATCCATGATCCAAAAGAAGTCTTAACTGATAAAAAGATAAAGGCCTAATTAAAAGACCAAATCAAGTAATAAAAATAACTGTATATGTGTGTGAGAGAATGTCGTAGTATAACTGTAGTAAGTTACGCAGAGAAAATTTTGAGTCTAGAAAAAGGCAAAAAAATCAATCAGATGTATAAGTAAACCAATATTCTTGTAGTCACTAAATGAAATTAGGAACAAACATATTTAAAACAGAGAAGAAATAGCATATACTCGTTTGGTTGAAGTATTCTTCATTGTGGAATATTATATTGACAAATCGCTTTGTAGGCAAAGAAGAGGAGTAAGCTCGATTGTATTCAGTAAGGTTAAATGGTTTTATCTTCTAAATCTTCAAGGTATAAGGTGACATATAAGAGGACAAACCTTTTGTCCATATTAGAGCATTGTGGTCATGAATGTTAATGAGACTTTATGCCTCCTTGTGGAGGTATAGATAATGCCTCAAGGGCAGATAATTATTCTTCACAACATTATGGTATCTTTTATCTTTTAAAAATTGTTTAAATGCTTACAGAAAAAGTTTCTAACATAAACTATTTACTCAGTTTCTGCCTTTTTGGAATTTCTGTCAACACATGCACACACATATTTATGATCTGTATGTCTAATACCAGATACAGGCTCATTAGAATTATGTCAAGTGCCTATTTCTACCAGAATGTTGAATAAATGAATGGGCAAATATTTTAAAAAATCCAGTTATTCTAAAATACTTGTTAAAGTCAGAAGAAAGTAAACCAGAAAATTCTTCCTCCCTTCATAAAAATACCCATATAGATACTTAGAATCATTATACTTGACATTTAGAACAGAGTGGTACCTCTAGAAAAATAAAATTTTGACCAACCTATTTTATTGTGGCTTTTTTGCCTCTTGGGTTAAATGGCACTGTTGCAGAGAATTATCTTTATCTTTTTTTTTTTTTTTTTTTTTTTTTCTTCTCTTGTGGTTGATTAAAAAATCTGTATGGTAAGAAGAATTGTAGAAAATAATATTCTGAGCCAAGAAAACAAAGTAGCATTCTTGTGCATCCCATCCCAAGATGCTGATGGATGTTAGCACAGTCTGACATTAGACAAAAAATGATCACGGGTGCTCTGTTCCTCTGAAAAGCCAAGTCAAATATTTCTTTGATAGCCCTGTGGCTCTCTTAGCAACTATGTCACATGGAATGTGCTTTGTCGTAAATCCTGTGTATGAGGTGAGAGTAAGGTATTAGAATATTTCTTTACAAATACTTTCCCCAAAACTATTGTTCATATTATTGCAGGGATAAAGAAATCAAAGAAAATAATGATCTGGCCAATACTTGTGAATACAGTACAGACTAGAGGAACACAAGGATGTGTTGAAGTTTACAAGATCTTTAGAAAATCACTAGTCCTGTTGTTCAGTGAAATAAATGAAACTTGTGTCACTGACCACCGAGTTCCCTAGCTGGGATGGTCTGGGTGCCGCGACCTTCCCAAGTGAGTCGCCCACGGGGAGACGGCCTCAGCTCAGGCGGCATAGGCACTCCTATAGAGTGATCAGCTCTTTTGTGAGATCGCCGCAGCAATCAAGCCTGTCAGCTCTATCCAGGCTGCAGCTGCTGATGCAGCTGTCTTCTAGGCAGGGGTGACCCAGGTGGCGCGGGAGAAATCACAGGAGCCGGGGGTCTTCTCCAGGAGTCTTCTTTATTCCTCGCCGACTCTCCGAAGAAGGACCCAAAGGTCCGGAGAGCCCGGTTTTTATTCATAATTTAGGGGGTGGGGTTTGCTAAACCAACCAATAAGGATGCGGATTGAAAAACTATCCAATAAGGGCGCGGATTGAAAAGTTAACCAATAGAGGTGCAGATTGAAAAGTTAACCAATAGGGGAAAGGATCCAAAATGAACCAATCAGGGTACAGAATTGAGGAGAAAACACAACAACCAATCAGGGGTAAGGTAACCAACATATCGGGAAGTAAACTTCAAACAGTACAGGGTTAAACAACTTGGATAGAAAAACTCAAGGGTTAGGCTCCCTCCATGGGAGTGCCTGGAGCGTTGCTCCCTCCGCATAGCCCTTAGGAGCCTCCACAACTCCCCCTTCTTTATTTAATATAAAAACCTTTTTTGAAAACTTTCTAAACATTTTAACTCAACTGCAAAGGTAACCAAAACAATCAAGATAACACCCAAAACCCACATAAATCCATTAAGGAAGGATGCAACCCATCCTTTCAATCCCCAGTTCTTAAAAATATTGTCCGACCATTCCGTAGGCTTTTCCATCTTAAGTTCTTTCACAGTGTCTTGGATTCCTTTGATCTTTGCTTGGATGCTTTCTCCGTGAGAAGAGAGGTTGAAACAGCACAGTCCCTCAAATTCTTCACAGCCGTGTCCATGGGCTAGCAGCAGAAAATCGATCGCTGCTCCGTTCTGGAGGGTGGCCTTCCGAATTGTCTCCTCATCCTCAAGGAGGTCACTGAGCATTGCGGATGTCAAATTTGCTTGCTTACCCATCCAGCACTCCAGGTGTGACAGCTCACCCAATGCTTTCGCTGCAGCTACCCATGGCAGAAATATTGACATGAGTATCTGCTTTTGTCGAGACCAATCAGTAATTTGGCTGTCGCAATCCTCTTGAAAGGTTTTTAAATCTCTTTCTCCCCGACCTGATTCTTGTTTCTTATTTTGCCAATCATGTAATAGCATAACGTTTGGGGCCAAAATGGTGAGCTTACCTAGAGTGCATGGTCCTCCTTGAAGATGAGCAGGGATTCCTGCCCATACCCTATCCCCACAGATCATGAATATTCCTTTTGGCAACATTCTGGGATATTGAGTGGATCGGGGAGGTATGTTAGCAGTGTAATTACACCAATTTTTTCTTTTATAAATCTTGTTATTTGGGGACACATCTTTCCAAAAAATCGATCTAGTTTGTTCTCTTAATACCCAGTCCTTTCTGTTTTGTCTATAATAAAAATTTATACAATACATGGCTGGGGAAGACCCCAAAAGGTCCAATTCTTGGGGCTCTTCTGATGCATACGGTAATATTCCCGTCCACTCATCCCAGGTGTCCACCGGATTTGGTGTTTTCCCCATAAAGGGATATTCATGTGGCTGCAGGGGAACCCCTACGAGGCAGGTTGACAAGGGGTTATGAGCATTGCCCATGGACAGGCACAGGCTTTGTTGTTGAAGGGACTTTGCAAGGGTGACCCAGACATTCTCCTGCGGCTGTTTGATTATTCAGGTCTGACCCATCTTAACCAGGAAGAGCGTCTGAATCACCGAAAACATCCATGCTGCGACCAGTCGGTGGCTCATCTTGGCCCTAGGATATCTCATAAACAGAAAGCTGAGGTTAGCATCCATCCTTTTAAGATAGTCTTAACATCTTTAAACTTACATAACTTGGGGACAAGGGGGTACAGGAGAGAGGGGCAAGGGATTAGGATCAAGAACAAGGGAGCTGAGGTGTCCTGGAGAAAACAGGTTTGGGGTACGACCTTCCGAGCCTCTCTGAGGCTCAACACAGTCTTTGGTAAACAGATCAGCACGTGGTGTCTCTAGCAGCATCAATCATGCCACTGTTTTTCGCAGAAATCGTCTGTGATCTGGTAAGTGGTCGGTGTATAGTCTTTGGTGTCCGTGGCCGCCTTTTTCTTCTTTTCCAAGCCGCTGTTTTCTGTGGCTCTGGTATCTCTGTGGGTGGCTCAATGACACTCGTGTTATTATCAGCACTTTCTTTTTCAAGTGGTCCCATGTATGGTTTTATGTTTTTTGCTGGGAGCCATCTTGGGCCTGAAGGGGTCGATACACATGCATATGCTCTCCCCCAGGTAATCAGCTGATGAGGTCCAGATATTTGATGGGACTCCGGATCCTTGATCAACACAGGCGGTTTCTCATTGAGCTTTGCTCAGGCCGAATTTGAGAAATGCCTTATCACGGGGGGGTTGGGCTCTGTACTAGAACAATTTAAGAAATAAATTACATATAGAGCCTTACAGAGTCTCTCAATGGGAGATAATGTCTCTGTTCCTCCCCGCTGTTGATGAAGAACCCTTTTGATGGTTTGATGAGTCCTTTCAACAACTGATTGACCTGTGGGAGAATATGGTATGCCCGTATCGGGCTGAATTCCCCATTCTTGAAAAAATGTTTTCAATTGCTTTGACACATAGGCGGGCCCATTGTCGGTCTTAATTTTTCGTGGTACTCCCAGCGTAGCAAATGCCAGCAAGAAATGTCTTTTCACAAAGGTGATGTTTCCGCCCGCATGGGCTGATGCAAAAACCACCCCTGAAAAGGTGTCTACAGAGACATGTACATATTTTAGTCATCCAAAGGACGGGATATGAGTCACATCAGTCTGCCACAATTCGTTACTGTTCAGCCCTTTGGGATTAACTCCTCTTTCGAGGAAAGGTAATTGGTAGGATTGACATTGTGGACACGACCCCACAATAGCCTTGGCTTGCTCTCGCGATAGATGGAACATTTTTACTAGAGCATGTACATTTTGGTGATAAAATTGGTGCGAAAGCTTTGCCTGTTGGAAAGTGTCCAGTAAATTGGGGGTCTGTGCTACCATAGCTAAGGCATCTGCTCTTCTGTTACCTTCCACGATGGCTCTGGGGAGGTCAGTGTGTGATCTAACATGCATGATGTGGAATGGTTGCTTTTCTGTGGGAGATAAGAAAAATCAATTTAGAAAGCAAGGAATATAAAGTCTTGTTAGACACCTCCTTCAAAAAAGCATGCTCTGCTCTCATAACTACTCCTGCTACATAGGCCGAATCAGTAACCAAATTAAGAGGTTGGTCTTTGAACTTTTCAAAAGCTCTGACAACTGCTGCAAGTTCTGCAATTTGTGGGGATCCTTCCACCACCCGGACATCAGACTCCCACTGCTGAGTCCTCGGATCTTTCCAAGTCATAACTGACTTGTGGGAAGATCCTGAGCCGTCAGTAAAGACTGTCACAGCTTGGAGAGGGAACTTACTTTGGACAAATTTTGGGACCAGATTAAAATTTGTCTTAAACAATTTATGTCCAGGATAATGAATTGAAGTACTACCAGAGTAGTTATCGAGAGAGAACTGGAGGCTATCATTTCTTTGGAGCAGAAACTCCAGCTCCTCAGCATTTGCCCATGGGACATATATGCATGTAAAATCACACCCTGCAAGAGAGCACATGCGCGATCTACCTTTGCGGATAACCGCAGCTATGGCTTCCTGAGGAGTAGTCACCGTTTTCTGGGGTTGGGAATGGAGAAAAATCCATTCCAGAATCAATAAAGGGTCCTTCAATTCAGGATCCCATTGAAAGAGCAATCCGTAAAAATGTGGGGTATTACCTAGGATGGCCAAGGAAAAGGGTAGGCTCGGCTCATACCTGTGTGCTTGCCGAGCAGACAGGGCTTCTTGCACTCTGGCGACGACTGCATCTTGTGCCTCCGGCGTCATGTGTCTAGGCGAATTGAGTGCGCTGTCTCCTCTAAGTAGGTTGAATAGCGGGGCCAGTTCCTCAGAGGAGATTCCCAGGAGAGGTCTTACCCAGTTGATGGATCCACAAAGTTGCTGCACTTCGTTGAGGGTCCTGGGGTTGGTATTAATGACGACTTGTTGTGGTGTCACTGTCCTCTCCCGCACTCGGAGACCCAAGTAGTTCCAGGGGCTGGTGAGCTGGGTCTTTTCCAGCTGGATTTCAAAGCCTGCTTCCTTGATAGCATTCCTAGTAGCTCTAAGAACAACGTCTAAGTCTGCTTGGTCTTTAGCACACAAAAGGACATCATCCATGTAATGTAAAATAACACTGTCCGGAAATTTTTCCCTTGTTGGAGATAATATTGAAGCGACATACCACTGGCATATTGATGGGCTATTTTTCATCCCTTGAGGGAGAACCAGCCAATGGTAGCGCTTTAGGGGTGCCTGCCAGTTTAAAGATGGAACAGAAAACGCAAATCAGGGAGTATCCGCTGGATGAAGAGAAATGTTAAAAAAACAGTCTTTAATATCAATGACTGCGAGTGGCCAATTTCTGTGCAACAGCATGGGGGAAGGCATTCCTGGCTGTAAGGGCCCAAAGTCCTCAATCACTTCATTCACTTTCCTAAGGTCCTGTAACAACCTCCATTTGTCCTTCCCAGGTTTTTTGATCACAAAGATGGGGGTATTCCAGGGACTATTTGAGGGAACAATGTGCCCTTTGGACAGCTGTTCCTCGACTAAGGTCTCCAACGCACGCAATTTGTCCTCGGATAAGGGCCACTGATCAACCCAAACTGGATGATCTTGCTTCCAGTTGAGTTGGGGGATATCCAAGGCGCGCTCTTCAGTGGCCCCCACTAAAAATCCCTGGAGTTAATGGTAAGAGTAGCCCCCCATTGGGACAGGACATCTCTTCCCCACAAAGTAATCGGGGCCCTGACGACAAAAGGTCTTACCGTAGCTACTTTTCCCTCCGGGCCACTAATGACAACGCTCTTTTTTGCTCGCCACGATGTTGCGACCCCTCCAATACCAGAAATAAAACCCGATACTGGCTCCAGCTCCCAATTTGATGGCCATTCAGATTTTGCGATAAGAGTTACATCGGCGCCAGTGTCCATCATTCCCAATCTTTTGATTCTTTCTCCTTGGGAGAACAGAGTGCATTTAATTACGGGTTTCCTTGCCCCCATCAACTGAACCCATAGGACAGTTGGGTTCTGTGGCACAGTATCTGGTAACTCTTTGGGCAATAAAAACGCCTGAGCGAGGGGTACTCCTGCTGGCAAGAAATAAGGGTAATCTAAGCATATAACAGAAATAAAAATCTCCTCTTCCGGATCAAAAGTCCGCACCTCTGGAATTACTGCCAACGCAGCTGGCTTACGAAGAGGATCGCCTACGATTAAAATGTCAGTTGGTCCTTTTAGAGGTGCTTTGTTACCTGTAGCAATTCTATATACACAGTCTGAGTCAAATTGAACAGGTACGTCGCTTACCAGCTCGCGCCGGGTTCCCACCTGTATCTCGGTGTAAACCGATTGGTCTTCATCAGTGCGGGAACTTCTGAAGCTGGTACCTTCTTTCCACATGGAAAGTGGTCCTTGTTGTCCTCTTTTGGCAGCTGAGGGTTGTGATCCAGGGATGCCGGCTGGAAATTTGTTGTCATTGGGCGGCGCCGATCCGCGCTCGCCCTGGCGTTTCCCGGCTTCCACCCCTTATTGTAAATACGTCGGTGGTCCTGAGCCATCTCTTTCTCAGGACAGTTTGCAATAAAGTGTCCAAATTGTCCGCAATTAAAACACCTTTGATTGTCTTTAGCTGTTATAACCGCAAAGGCTCCTGACATATCCTGTGTGATGCCTTGTGCTACTGCCTGCACAACAGTGTTCTCGGTGGAATTATGTTTTAGACATGCCTCTATCATTTGATCAATAGTTGGTTCAGGATCCAATGGTAAGGATCGAAGGATGGGCTTGGTGGCTGAATTGGCATTCATTAAGGCCATCTTTATTACCATCTCTTTTCTGGCATCAGCACTTTCAAGTTGTTTCTCTAAGGCTGCCTTTAATCTGTCCACAAATTTTGTAAACGATTTGTCTACTCCTTGTTTAATACTCGTAAAACTTTGCACAGGCACTTTTTCATCAGGCACCAAAAGGAGAGATGCCTTTGCTGTACTGGCAATTTCTCTTAAGGCGGAATCCGAAATGTCAAACTGTTCAGTCGGTTTTAAATAATTTCCTTCCCCAGCAATTTGCTCCAATATTAAATTTGGTTTATCAAGGTGATTTTGATATGCTGCCACCAGTGTAGCCAATTGTTTTTTCCAATTTCTTTCCCAAAATAAATATTCCGCTGGGGTTAATAGACATCCAATTATATTTCTGATATCATGCGGCATCAGTGTATGTGCAGCAAAAGTGGCTTCCAGTATGTGCCTAAAATAATGAGAACCGCGACCATGCTCCTTAGCAGCCTTGTGAAGTTCCTTTAACTCATTAAAAGGCATAGCTTGCCAGGTCACCTTTCGGGCTTGTCTTTTGCCCTGTCTAACCATTATTGGAAACGCTGTTATTCTGTTAGCCATATCCCAGTCTTTGTCCTTTATTGCCTCTTCCCTAGCCTTTGCCCATGGTCCTCAAACTCAATGTCCGATAATGAAGAGTCACTGCTGTTATCCTCCAAGGAGGATAAAGGGGGCTTGTTGCCTCGACGACCTTGCCTTTTGTTTGTGCTTGAAGGGGATGCCTTGCTACGGGTAGCATCCAAATCCAAGATGGCTTCCTTCCGGTTACTCCCACCCTCCCTTCCGGTTTTTCGCCGGGGAGGCATGGGGGTGTGTTGTTGGTCGAGAGGCGGGGTCAGGGGCGTGGTCTTGGAGGTAGGCGTGGCCTGTGAGGTAGGTGGGGCAATAGGCGTGGCAGGGGGCGGATACCTTTCAAGGGTGTGTTCATAGGTGGGGTCTGTAAGGGGGGTGTACTTAGGGGTGGGGTCAACAGGCGATGACATCACAACTGAGTGGCCATTTTGTGGATTAAGGGCGGGAAAACTTGGGAGTGAAGGAGGTAAAATGGCGGGACGAGCCACCTTGCTGACGCCATCTTGAATCTTAACAGAACTCGATAATTGCAAACTTGAAACGTGTGGAGGGGGTAAAACTGGGTAGGTGAGCATAGCAGGAGGTTGCAAGGAAGGCCCAGGGCAGTGTGGCCAGCACTGTCCTGAGAAGGGTAGAGAGGGGCTTGGGGAGAGCCCGAGAGACAGTGGCTACCCGGTGCAGTGCTGCAGGACGCGCCCGCCGGCCCACCCTCAGATAGGGAAGAGGAATTAGGGACACGGGGTGAGGGAAGAGAGGTAAGGGTTTTTAACTGGGGTCCCCAAACATTCCCCAAATCTCCTCCCAAACTACTCCCCTCAGTTGCCTTTATTATTAACTTAAATAACGGAAAAAACTTCGCTACAGAAGTATCCCCTTCCAATTGAACAACAGTTAACTTGGCTCCCACTGCATCCCAAAACTGATTAGACTTAACTGATGCCAACTTAACATTAGGAAAGGATTGAAAAATCCATTGAACAAAACCCTTCAAAAGCCCCTTCCAAAACTTAAAATTCGCCCCAACAAGGGTATTTTTAACTTGGACATAAAATTCCCGCTTTGATGGGGTGAGCGATGGACGGCTCAGCTTACTCCCCATCCTGTCTCCACTCCCTCCCCTACGGTATAAGGAAAAACAGAAATAAAAAGCCCAACAAACTCACGATTCTTCTTCACCTGATGGCGTGGGCCAACAGAAAACCGAAGGGGGGTGGCCGCCTGGTCCGATCAGCTGCTGTCCGATGTCTTCAGCAGGTCCCGATCGATGCCTCCTCGGTGCCTACTGCTACAAGGCAGAAGGGTCCCTCGGAGGAACTGGGCAACCCAAGGCTGTTTCTTCCTCCCACAATTGGGAACGGCTCACCAGGAACCCAAAAGGAGCCCCACGTTGGACACCAGTTGTCACTACCACCGAGTTCCCTAGCTGGGATGGTCTGGGTGCCGTGACCTTCCCAAGTGAGTCGCCCACGGGGAGACGGCCTCAGCTCAGGCGGCATAGGCACTCCTATAGAGTGATCAGCTCTTTTGTGAGATCGCCGCAGCAATCAAGCCTGTCAGCTCTATCCAGGCTGCAGCTGCTGATGCAGCTGTCTTCTAGGCAGGGGTGACCCAGGTGGCGCGGGAGAAATCACAGGAGCCGGGGGTCTTCTCCAGGAGTCTTCTTTATTCCTCGCCGACTCTCCGAAGAAGGATCCAAAGGTCCGGAGAGCCCGGTTTTTATTCATAATTTAGGGGGTGGGGTTTGCTAAACCAACCAATAAGGATGCGGATTGAAAAACTATCCAATAAGGGCGCGGATTGAAAAGTTAACCAATAGGGGTGCAGATTTAAAAGTTAACCAATAGGGGAAAGGATCCAAAACGGACCAATCAGGGTACAGAATTGAGGAGAAAACACAACAACCAATCAGGGGTAAGGTAACCAACACATCAGGAAGTAAACTTCAAACAGTACAGGGTTAAACAACTTGGATAGAAAAACTCAAGGGTTAGGCTCCCTCCATGGGAGTGCCTGGAGCGTTGCTCCCTCCGCATAGCCCTTAGGACCCTCCACAAACTTGGGTGACTTTGATTAGGTTTTGTCCTAAAAGAAGCTGGGAAGAATGCACTATAATACACAATACCTAGTGGTGGGTTTCAAAACACTGAATATTTCAGAAAACTGTCTAGTATATAGTCAAAACTTTTCTAATAAATAAATATTAAGTAAATTCTGAAGTTGAAGAAAATTTTAAATATCCTCATCTATTTCCATTTTTTCCTATGTTTTATGGGTAAGATATGGGCTTTTTAGCCTTTTTTTCCCCCATCATAGAGCTGCTGTACAATATAGGTGATAATGGATTTTACTTTTTTGAGTGATTCTGGAGGTATTTTTGGTGGAGAGGTGGGTAGCCTGTGTAAGAATGACACATTTTTTTTAAGGGGGAACATAGAATCAGACCATTATTCCAGTTCCAGTTTCTGTTAAGAAGGTAAAAAAAATGACAGAAATTACTTGTGGCTGTGAGGTGCATATGTAATTGACATAGACCAGTCCAGCAGTCTCCTACATGAATGTTAGTTCTCATGTGGCCATTGCTATTGCAGCAGTTTTCCAAAAGAGGTTAGGTAAAGGAAGCACTTCGTGATGTCATTTGCCTTCATTTTTTTTAGGGAGATGCCACATTATAGTAAATAGCAATTTAAAATTAGCAGATACTGAAGAATGAGCAAGGTTTATTACAAGAAGCTGTAGTACATCAGACTGTTCTATTCCCATCCTTATTTTGGCACTGTGAAAAGAAATATCCTGCCTCTGGATTGATTTTCTAGAAATCACATCTTCTTTCAGTATAGAGGCCTGACAAACACCAGAAGAATTAGTTCTTTTCAAAAGTTGTAAACTTAAAGTAAAATCATATTTCTTCTGTTAAACTTTGTATGCTTTGCACCAGAAAGTCAATGAGATGTTTACTTTCCTTTGGTAAAAAATGAACAAAATAATTTCACAGAATTATAGAATATGCTGAGTTGGAAGGGACCCACACTTTCTTAAGTAGGGTAAACCAGAAAAGTTTGCTATGTATACATATTTCTTTTAATATGCAAAGATGATCAAAGACATTTTTTGAAAATGTTGCTTTTTAAAAATGCTGACTTGCAGTAAGCAAATCAATATCTTTTCCTTGGGAAGGTGAATTGCTAGCCTAGACAAAAAATAACAGCTCAGCTTTTCACTTTGCATTTTCAGTATTTGTGGAAATTTACTTCAAAATAGGCAGCAACCCGTTGTGTCTACACTGAGATACACTCTGCTTGTTGCCTGCAAAACAGCAGCACCGTTAGAAATACAGTGGAGTTCTACTGCTTTGACCTTACTGAAGAAACTGTTAGGAAGTTCTTATCAACTTTTGTAAGTAAAGATGAGACTTTTGAATTGGGCGTTTTTCTCTTGCTAGATACATTTTTTTATCAAGTAAGGAATGGCATGTGCCATCAGAATGCACCACAGCACTGCATGGAATGATTGGTATTTAGGTCCCTAATTTTAATCCTGTCATACAAAACACTCACATAAACACTCTTCCTATTTCAGAAGCCTGTTTGTTTCTTTGTTGATTGATCTGGTTGGGGTTTTGTTGGGGTTTTGCTGGGGTTTTGTTTGTCTGTTTTTCATCTAAGGTCTAATAATTAGAAATTTTTTTGTAGCAATGGTGAACAAAGACGCACCAGCCTCCTTGTTGCTCTGAAAAAGATTGTTTATTGTAACAAACCAAGCCTTTTTATACTCTAAACTTACCCAGACTTAACTGAATATAACCAAAACAGGCCCTCATTGGCTGCCTGCCACTGTGGTGTCATTGTTCACTCATCCTCTTGTCCAATCAGCTCTCTGTTCATACGGTGCCCACAAGTCTCCCCAGCCAATCACTGCCTCACACATGAGGCACCTATCAGCCACTTCTCCGGCCTGCTGCTGAATCCTTCCCAGAGTGCCTTCCTGGGAACAAAAGTGAAAAGGATCATCCTTATTCTTACTTCCCACACTTTCAGAAGTGTGTAGAGCAGTTCCTGAGTCGAGTCTGTCCACAGGAATATCTTTGTGGAACAGGACACATGTCACCTGTGTTCTCAGCCTGTGTATTACAGGAGTTAATGGATGAAACTGTAAGCATGACTGTAGGCCCTGGGTGAGGTCTCCAAGAAGTCTGTAAACAGTATTCACTGAGAATGGGTGTACTGGATCTCGTTAGGATGTACAAAAATTTCTTCATAGCAGCATGTTTTGGTTTTGGATCACAACACCAAAACAATGTTGGTAATACACCCATGTTTCAGCTACTGCTAAACCACACTTAGACAACATCCCTGTTTCTCACTGTGGTGCTACCAGTGAGTAGCCTGGGTGTGAGCAGGAGCCCGTGAGGTTACACTACCAGGACAGCTGAACCAAGCTATCCAAAGAGATATTTTATATGTAAGGTCTTGCTCAGCAATGAAACCGGAGTGGAAGTTTTTGTAAAGTAACTGTTGTATGGGCATCAGTGTGCTGGTGGTGAGTCACTGGTTTTGCACCACTTGAGGATTTGGCGGGGGGTTCCCTTTTATTTATTAAGCATTTAGCAGTCCCTTGGTTCACAGGTCCTCCAGCATTTGCCCTTCCTGTTTCTCCCCCATTACGCAGAGGCAGATTAAGTGCTCTAGTGAGTGAGAGAGTGGGGACTTATTTGCCACCCTAGCTCTCATGCTAGCTTGTTCTCTTTTAGCACCTGTCTTTCTGTGAAGTGGTTCAGTTTCAAACAAAAAGTTGGAGAGTGATCAAACTATTTTGCACCCTAGAAGACTTCTCTGCAGCTGGAAATAGATTGAGTTTACTTCATGTTCAAATTAATTTAGAAATCCAATTATTACATGTGACATGACAGCTTTGTTTTTTTGGTATAAAATGATTTTTTTAAAATTTTTTTCATATATGCTCTGACCTGAACTCTGCATTACCTGGATTTATTAGATAACTTTACATAAACAAGGTAGGCAGGGATTTAGACTGAATTTTGTTTCTTAGTAGTGAAATGAAACAGCTATGAGTCTGTAATGGGCATGTGCCAAGGTGACCAAGGTCAAACACTTGATTTTAAATCTGAGAGATGCCTTGATGTAGGCAAATGGAACAGATCTCAGGGCCTGACAACTCCTTTTTAACCTCCAAAAGTGGGCAACACAAAGACACCATTAACAACCTAATACTGTATCATCTATCTGAATCATTATTAAATGTCTCCAATTTAATTTTATTTGGCTTTTAATGTATGTTTATTCACTTGATATCTTCCAAAATAATCTTGGTGTCTCATTCACATGTGGAACAATTATCCAGATGTCTTACAAAACCAGAATCCTGAAACTGCCTCTCAGGCAGTGGGGTTAGATACTAGTTAACTAGCACTTCATGCTTGTAGCGCAGGAAGAGTTTTCCTTTCGGATAAACAGCTAATATCAAGCAATTTGTTCTGAGTTGGGTATGTCTCAGCTTAAGTCATCTTACTGTGCTGACTGACCCCTGGTCCTTTCTGTAACAGGAAGTCTTGAACTTTCTAGTCTTCCTAAATTCTTTGGGGTTTTATGATGTTCATTTCTAGACATTATTATGCTGCATTGATCTAAGGGTTTTCTTGTCCTGAGGGACTAGTTTCTATAACGTACTTATGACTGTAAGTATGGATAAGCAGAGAATTCAATGGACTTTTCCAAGCATCTTATTGTTTATATAACTGTGAAGAGCCAATTTAGTTTTGATTTCTGTCTCAACACTGTTTGTCCGAGGCATGTGGGGGAAGGCTTGCACACGTCCACTTGCAGGAGTGGACTAGGAGAAGACGGAGGAAAGCCTTGTCTCTGGGGAGACTCTGCCTGGCAACCAGCTCATGTCTGACATGGGACAGGCCGGCAGCAGGAGATCTCCAGGGACACTGGACCCTCCAGAGGGGTTCCCCAATCAGACGGGAAAAGGTCTCCAGCCAGGGACTGCGGTAGGACATTGGACCAATGGTCTCCTGACAGCAGGCACCTTGGGAGGAGAAGGAGGGCACAAAAATAACTGAGTCACAAGCTCTGGGGCTTTCTTGAGTCGGGCTTTCTGTGTTGGGGCTTCTGGTTTTGTCTTTTTGCCCAGGCTGGAGGTTACTTCTTACTCCGGCCCCAGCCTGTTTTTGTCCCTTTTGCCGCGGCCCCAGCCCGCCCTGTGGCTCTCCTGCCCTCACCGGCCCCTGCTCTCCCTCACGCTCTCGGCCTCCCTCTCTTCTGTCTTTTCCAGTATTTTTCATTTGGGCAATGTTTTTTCTTTACCAATAAACGGTTGTCAGATACAATGTTGTCTCATTTGACTTAATTTTATCCTAGACCATTTGTTTTAAAAGAACTCCTTGTAGTTGCAACAAAAGCTTTGAAAGTTTGAGAGAAACAGTCTCAATTCTACCCCATTTTCAGTAGTGTCCAATGGCAGGACTACAGGCAATGTGGATAAACTGAAATGCAGGACTTTCCATTTGAACCATGGAAGCTCCTTCCATGAAGCTGCTTTTCATTGTAAGGATGACAGACTGCCAGGACAGCTTGCTTAGGTGGGTTGGGTAGCTTGGTCTTCATGCATATGGTCTCACAGGAAAAAAGAAATTGAATATAAGTCTCTAAAATCAGGTAAATTAAAGTAGAAAAGCAAGGTTCTAGCTTACAGAATCACATAGGCTTTAGAGTACTGCTAAAACTGCAGAATTCTCCAATTTATTGTTTAATAATATAGAGATTCTCCAATCTCTATATTATTGTTTACTGAAGTGGAGAGTTATGTAGTAGTCAGTTTGTATTCCAAACTGTCACAGTAAATTTTAAACTGCCTAAGTTTATCTTTAGAGAAAATAGTTTATCTGGAATTGTGAAATTAATAAAGTACATGGATATTTCCATTTAAGGGAAACCACTTTACATAAATATTTTGAGTTTTAAAGCGGCTTTAATTTAAATTACACTTTCTACACATGAACTTTTGTAGCATTTTATATGTATATATATTTATTATTATTATTTTGGTGGTAGTGGTGGTTTTGTTTTCCTCCTGCTTTAAGTTTTATTCTGAATTAGTCTATTTGGACAAGGTTATTTTGTTTTGCTATTATGTATTTCCTTCAATAACTATTGTACTGTATCTACAATGCTGTTATATAATTCAACAAACAGATTTATTTGGAGCATTTCTTGTAGGGAAGAAAATGCTTTAGTAGATAAAGGAATTCTGAAATTTTTCAAGCAATTTTCACTGAGTCATGAATGTCTCATCAATTCCTTGTCATCTTCTGTCTTTATGAGGAAGCTGGCACAAGTTTCGTATACTTATGCTATCAATATTTCTACTCCTGAGCTCTTTGTCTTCAGCTAGCAAACTATAGCTTGTTGCTTTTGTTGCTTTGAAATTTCTTCTGAAATTATTTTTGGTCCTTCCTGGAAACCTTCCAAAGTGGCATAGCCAGACTGGACTTACCTTTGCTTTAGAAATCAGTCTTAAAAAAACGTGATTTAACTTCTTTTGAGATGTCCTGGTCCAGGGCAGAGTGTCCTTGGCTGGTACGGAGAGAAAAATCTATGGACTCAGAGGTTTCCCTACAGAACTTGACCCCTGCAGAAGAGAGTACTTCATGGTATGCTAGGCTTTCCTTAAAAGTCATATTAAATAATCCAGTATCTGCACAAAAAAATATTGTACTAAATTTGAGCCCTCCATTGCTCAGATTTTTCACTCAGAAGTAGGGGATATGAAGTATTTCAATCAGAAGAATTTGAAATGCTGTAGATGAGTCTAGAAAAGGGAGACTTCATTAGATATTTAGTGCAACTGGCATAAATTTAACCTTTTAAAAAATCTATCAGATGAGCAAAACAAACTTGTCTAAGTTGTCTAAAATTTATTATTTTTAGTGCATGCCATATAGAGTTATGTTATACCTCACAAACTAAATGACAGCATATAAATAATTCCTCACAATGGAATAACTTTGTGAACCAACGCCAAAATTTTGGTTCATCAGCATCCAGCTTCAAATGGAGACATTGATAAAACATTAGTTGACACCTGAAAAAAATGTAAAGCAAAATATATCAGTCAGAGAAAAATGCATGTAGGATTTTTCTCTGTTTTTATGATGATTCCATCAACTCTCATCTTCTGCGTTTAACCAGTTTTTTTATTTAAGAAATGCTCCAGAGAGATGAGCATAAACCTTCTCTTCTCAGACGTAAAGCTTTCATTACATATCAAGCAATTCACCTAAGAAAAGTGCAAAAGAATGTGAATTTGTAAGGTCATGGTGGATTATTTTGGTTCAATATTGATGTAGTTTTTTTCAGAAATTCATCAAAATTTGTTTTTATAGATATGTTCTTTGACATAGAAAAAACCAAGCATTTTATCTGTCATGAGGGTAGCAACTCAAATGTGTTTTTTTACTCCAATGATATCCTACAGTAGATAAAGTTCTCAATTTAGAAGCTAAAAAAACTTAGACCAGAGCAATCAAGAGGGGAGGGACTGAATAGAAGAGTATCTAGAGATATGGTATTGAGATGGGCAATAAACTCAGAGATGCACATATAGTAAGGCTATGAAGACAGTATCAGAAAAAAATAACAAATGTTAAGCATTTTCTTCCCTTTCCAAAGAGATGAAGAAAAACCATCTCTATTGATCAAGCAAGTACATTGATAGTAATCCCCCTGAGGAGTTCAAACTTTGGGGTAAACCCTGCAGCCTCACTGATACAATACTCTTAAAAGTCTGTCTATTCCAGAGAACCTTTAGCATTAATGGTCTACTCTGGCTTTGTTTTCCTCTGCAACAGCTATCAAGGGGAAGGTGAAGATGGGAAATACTGCCTGAAATAAGTGTAAAATGAAAGTCACACAGAATTGTTTTATTGTTTTTATTTTCAGGTTCAGTAATACTGCTGTCTTTCTTTCCTCTTTCAAAAAGACTAAATCAAAAGATTAGTCTTTGTGATGATTCAGACTGTAGAGAGGGAGATTCTTATACCATGTAATCACCTAAAGCAACAAATTATTTCAAACCAGCTGATAGTCCAGTTTTAGAAGTTGTTTAGTAAGAGGTTAAGAGAGGTAGTTAAGTCACAGAACAAAGATAATCTTAGACAGAAGTCATCCAGAGAATATTCAAAGGATATAAAAGAGGTTTGTTCCCTTTTCTACTTTTGTTGCAGTGAAGTATGTGGTTAGCATTGCACATAATTTCCTGAACTTGAGTTTAGAACTGAATCTTCTCTCTCTGCTCTGAGCATTACCAGTTTTTCCTCAAATACCTTGTTAAAACCTGCTTATTCTTTAAAAACATGGTGGTCCAAACACCTTATTTTAACACATGAGGAAGAATCAGTCTTAACCAATATGCAAGCACAGTTAAAGCAGAGACATTAACCCTTTTAAAAAATAGACCAACACATTCTTCTAGTTGTTTAATCCCTAGATAACAGAAAATGGTCCGATAAACAACACTAATGAAATATTACAATGTGTGAAAATCCCAGTCTTTAAGCTAAGAAACTGGTTTGTGCTGGCTTCTGAGTTAAACATTATTTTCTTTAACAACATTCATATGGATAGTTGTCTCCAGCGAAATACCACTTCTAAAACAGTTCTTAGCCCCACAAATTACATCACAAGTATACATTAAAATAGTGCATTTTTCTGTACATAGATTTATATCTATGTATCTACACACAAAAAAAACCCAGATCTGTTTTGTTTTCATGAGCCCGAGAGATATGTCTTGTTTCTTTTCCTCTATATATAGTAGCTGAAATTTTAACTGTTGCTACCTAGTGGTTAATATAATAGTTAATAACTTCTCCAGATCTATCCCTCATCTTTCTCAGGACACACTGTTATTTTCCACTGTACAAGATTTTTTTTCTGAGCATGGCATAGATATATCCTATCTCATACTGAGCAGAGAAGAATTTTCCTCTTTTTTAAAAGAAAAAGATAACCAAATGTCTCAAATCCATTTTCAAAATCATTATTGTATTCAACATTTAGTCTGCACTACTAGAAGGCTCTGTAAATTGTAAAATCATTGAAATAATTGCTTATTGTTTTTAGATATTAAACACAATTCAGTGTATTATTAATATCACCTAGAGCCAAAAGGCAGTGATATATCATTTAGCCTGACATTTTCAGTAACATTCACCATGAGATTTCAAATGTACCTCAGTTTATTAACTAATGTAATAAGCGCAATGTCATGCATGAAAAGTTTAAGGTCATAAGTCTTTGGCTTTGATAAATGGTGGTATTGTGGACCATCTTTTAATGTTGCTTAGTTCTCTTGTACTGAAAGGTCAAATGAAAACCTGTGTGAGGATACTGGATACAAAGGACACAATACAGCTGAAAATTTTCACAGCTGAAAAAGATACAGAATATTTTATCCAAATCTTTCATACCTGCATATTCAATCAATTTCAAGTTTTAGTGGCCTATAAACACATCCAGGGATTTTTTTACAGTCTTTAATTACAGAAAATAGTATAAGGATCCAGAGTTTTAAATTCTAAAGCTTATGCATCAGTACAGCCATTTAACTTGTCATTCTAATTAAAGAATTTGAAAAACACTTTGTACTAAAAAAAAAAAAAATAGGAAACCTTGGGAAAGAGGAAACAAGCCTTATGTCAATTGCAGTAAAGCTTTTGAGAGGTGGTTCTTGGTGTGGAGATAAACAGAGAAGCAGGCATTAATGTGGAACTGTAACAGGAGTTGGGTGGAGAAAGAATGGAGATTTTTGTGATAATCATCTTTTATTTAAAGGCATTGGTCTCCTTTATGTCTTACGTTAGCATATGAAAAGATACAGCCTTTCATAAGGACTTTTCCTACACTGGGTCATATTTTTTGCTGACAGATGATGAAATTATGAGGTCATTTGATAGGACTTCATGGCTGAGGTGAAGATGTGAAGACAGTGCCATGTGTGGAAATAGGGTGAAATTCTGAATTTGCAATAAAATGTTCTTTTTCCAAGAAGGAAGTCTTAATGGTCTTCCTTGATCTGACAGTCAGGGAAAGAAATTATTTTTCAATGTAAATGGAGGCAGGTACAGAAATGAAAATATAATAGCATGAGTTTTCAATGTTGTGGTCAAAAAAGGGAATTGATTTGACTGAATGTGTATTCTAAAACAAAAAATTAAGTATGTTAAAGGAACAAATTGATGGGGAAAAAAGAAAGGTGCCAGTGATTCAGATAAAACAGAAATGTGAAAAAAATCACAGAGAGAAAGGAAAGCATTAGGGAAAAAAATTACCAGAGATAAAGACTGTGAAAAATGTTTTGGATTTTTTAAATTTTTTTTTTATGCATATAAGAAGGCTGAACATTCTTTCCAAGTAGGCTCACTTAGTTGGAAAACTGAAATCTAGAAACAAACAACCACTACCTTCCTTTGTTAGGATCTTCCAGAAGTTCATGATCCTAGCTTCTGAAAAGAAAGTAGCTTCTCTTTTTTTTTTTTTTTTTTTTTTTTTTTTTTTTTTTTTTTTTTTTTTTTTTTTTTTTTCTGATATGGATGCATCTTATACCTAGCCACTAGTTCTCAACAAGAGCATATTTTTAAGCATCTAAGGTCTTTCATCTTTGAAGAAACTGCATTTTATTATCATACCCCAATCTTCCGTTTGCGAAATATATTTACAAACTCAGTTTATTAAGTAATTAAAGATTTTTGCTATAAGACTTTTCCGACCCCACAAGTAATTTCTGTAACTCTTTTCTATACCCTTTGCAACAAGACACAGACTTAAGAATCCCTGGAAATGGACTAATCTTACCCATCTGCATTATTTAATTTTGGATGGAATGACCTGAAATATTGAAAATCCTGGTGTCAGCTGAATATACTGTTTGTATAAGGGTTATCAACTAATATAGTAGAATACAAAAAAAAAAAAAAAATCAACAGTGCTGTTAAAATACATTATTTTCTTAGTATTCAGTTATTATAAATCATTAGATAAATCATTCACATTTTGAAATTTCCTGGAATCATTTCACAAAAGAATGCAACAGTCATTAAGACTACAAATAGAGTAATGATTTTACACTGGAAGAGTCGGATTTTCTTGATACCCACATTTCACTAGAAAATAAGCAGTTTGTTCTAACTGAGATATGGTTTTCCAAGCCACTGACTGTGTTTTCATTTTAGAGGAGGAAGATTATGCGGGTGACTGTAAATGCTAAAAAGAAAGCTTTTGCCAGTATTTCATCAAAATTACAAAAATTTCTGTTGTAGATGGGTCCATATGATGTCTCATTATGTAAGTGCAAAAGAAATACTTGCAGTCTGGTTCTAAAAGTTTTAAGGAAGATCTGTAGTTTAAATAATATTTGAAAAATTTAATTAATGTCTAAAAATATTCAGAGATTTATCAAACTGATGGTATCATTTTTTTAGTCCTTTATTTCCAAATAGAATTAGACAGATTTAATTTCTGTCAGATATTCTCATTTTTACTAGAGCTGTACAAAAATTAACAAATAGCCAAACGAGGAAGAACATCAGTTGGAGAGTGGCAGAATATTTGTATGAATTTTTATTATCTTCTTAAGGCTATGTATCAAGACACAGTAACAAGCAATGCATGGATTTTACTAAGCTGCTCATAAAAGACTTTTATGATTGATGTCTTGTCTATTGTTTGGAATTTTGTGACCATAAACAAAATTATATATTCTCATAACAGTTTCAGATATTTCTGAATATTCACTCATAAGGGCTTTAAAATGCTTTCTTTTCCTTTTATTCACTGCTTTCAGAAATAAAAAAGCTTGAGCAAATATAAATATTTTGTTATCCTTGTTTTTATTCATTTCGGTTTTTATTTATGTTATTTTTAGTTAATGTTGACCTTTTCATATAATAAAGGTTTGTGTTGCATAGAAAAAGCATCTTACCTTTAGGTCTTTAATAAAGCATATTGCATTTTAATGATTAGGAAAGAAATATTCACTATTTATTCTGAAGGCTACATATTAATTCCTGAAGACAAGCTTTTATTTCAGTCCATTGTTCCTTATGCATTTTGTGTTTTTTTCCAATGCTCCCATTTAGGAATAGTAAGGGATAGTAAAGAGATTCCAATGCACTTAATTACATGACTCTTACCAGTATAAATAGTCAACTGCATTCAGTGCTCCCCTATTTTTCATATAACCCTTTTTAAAAGTTCTTGTAAAGCAGCTTGTGAAAGGGTACCATGTAATTGGTTCTGTACAAACACTGAGTGAAAAGGCAAAGCAAACCCCTAGCTGAGCTCCTTGCAGATGGGCAGTCTTGGGGCAAAAAATGGACCTAGAGTTAGATACTGATTCATAGAATATTGTATGCAGCTTATCCCTGACACTTTTATTACATTTTGGAAATCCTTTAGTAATACTAAACTGTGCTACAATGGTATTCCTTGCAGGTTTCATAAGTTGTAAAAGTTAAACTAATACAAAGAGTTATCATCTTGACCCATTTAAAACACCAGCCAAAATCACTGCATTTCATTTTTCATAATTTTTTGCAAGAAGTAGAAAAATAAAACACCTGCACATATGCATGACAGCATGCTTTTTAACCCCAGATGTGTTGCCACCTCTGTCTTGCCTGCATGTCTGCTTTACTTTCAGCTACTTAACGTGCATTGCTGAGATACTGGGGACTAGAACCTTCCTGAATACTACTGGTAGTGAGATGATGTCAAACAGCATGATTGAATCAAGATATTTACACCTACAGCTGCCTCTTGTTTTGGTCTGTTTCAGAGTATTTCAAAGGCAAGGTGAAATATGTCTAATATCCAGTTAAACCAGATGATCTGTGTTAGTGTCATAGTTCTAACGATGCTTCACCAAGATGTGGTCTTCCTGCTGGAAAGAAGTGTGGTTTAGCTGAACTTGTGATGATGAAAAGCATTGGATATATGTGTCTTTTGAATACATGGTATAAGCCAAAAATAACATTTAAAATATTCATATGTCACTATTTAAAATAATCTGATAGATTGTCAGGACGATGTATGTCAATTCCCACAAAATAAGTCAGCCTGTTACCAAAACAAGCTCTTTACTCTTCTTTACTCTATACATTTTCTTCTCTGACCTTAAGTTACCCATGAACAACTTCTTTTACAGTGCCACAAGCACATCCTTTCCTTGAACACTGACATGAAGCTCTTGCTCCTCTACTAAATGATCCCAGCTCTATATGGTATGCTAATGATCTGAGTAAGATACTGAGAGATTGTAGTTTGAACCACTAGCAAAATAACTTAATCTTGTTGTAACAGCACGGAAACCAATAAAAAACTTCCCAGAAATAACTAAAACTCCATTTAGTTTCAACTTGTTCCTTTTTATTTTTATACTTCCATGACAAAGGAGTATATCCATGTGTACAAGTTACACAGAAATCCACCAGCAGGAAATGTGGTGTAGGCAGTGACAGTATAAGAAGAGGGGGCATTTTACTTTACAGGTCTTTCCTCATGAAGCTTTCAAAAGTATATCAAAAAGTAATGAAAAATGTCCCAGCAGAACCACTGTGTAGAACTACTGAGGGATTACAGGGCGTAATATAAGCACAGTGACAGAACCTAGTGCTCTTGGATGTATGAATTTGGTATGAGGTACTGGAAAAACAACAGCAACAACCACCAACCAAACAAAACCAAGACAACAACCAAACAAAACCAACATTGCCAACAAAGTGGCAATGTCTCACAGAAATTATGTACAAGATTATAAATAAAACTCCTACTTACATTCTGAATGTGGTTCAAACTGCTATTTTTTTCTTTCTGAAAAATCTTTCCTGATTTCAGAAGAATGCTGTCCTCCTTTATTATTCACTTAAGCTGCATGTAAAGTAACATTTTTAACAATTAAAATAATTCATTAAAAGTAAATTATTTCTTTATCAGGAGTCCTTGTTGCATTTCTGAATTTAAGAGGGAAAAAAAATCATTAAACCCAAGGTTTCATGAACATTTCTGATTCCCCACTGGAATCCTTACTTTCATCAGAAAACTGAATACTTAACACAGAAAAACTAGATACTTTAGAAGTTCCTTTTAAGCACATGGTAGCAGGAATGAACAGCTTTATCTTTTACATGTTGCTTTACCCTCTTATTAGTTCATGAAATAATTTTCCAACCCCACTTAAATTATGTAGTACCAGGTCTAAACTTTCCCTCCCTTTCCTCTCTTTTCTTCCCTGTTACTAATTTCAGTCCGCTTCTGTAACAGTCTTAATGATAATGTTTATGACGCTAAGAATTCACAGAGCATTACTCAGAGTAATCACCTCATTAAGAGCATGAGCTTTTGTTATCACATTTATCTAATTGTGTATATTCGTAGGAAGGAAGTAGAGCAACTCCTTTCTCTTTTTTGAAATCATAGCTTCATACAAAGGGGTCTGTGCAATAAGTATGTTCCATGCTATCAATATACAGCATCAATAAGAAATAAAAACCTTTCTATATATTCGTGTGACTTTATTAATTTAGGCACTGGAAAGATAAGATCATTATTTTCAATGGTCATAAACTCATAGAAGTAAGGCAAGACTATCCCTGCCAATGTTTTCTCACTTTGATACCTGCTGCAATAATGTGCTATAAGTAATCATGCTAGTAATGAAAAGAAATAGCATTATCCACAGAAAATTCTTTTCTATTACTGGAATATTTCCCTTCATGAAATGTTTAGTCTTCTGGTAATTGGAAGAATTTAACTGCAATCTTTTCTAAGGCAAGAAACAGCAAAGTTAGCATTGAGGAGACAAGCCAGAAAGATGATGATGAGTTTGAGCAAGGATAATGATTTGTACTTACATTAAACACAAGGGCACTAATTATCTTGAACAAGCATATGAAAAGTGTCAGGAGAATTGTTTTTACTCCCTTACAGGAGTAAAAATGTTAAATTGCTCTTCCTGCAGTCTGATCTAATAACTTCTACAGACTGTTACTAAATCATTAGTCTATTGTTCATTCAGTTATTTCCCTTGTTGGATGTTCTGGGGTGACGTTTTGATGCTCCTACCCCCAGTCGTCTGTTCTGTTTTTGCTGGATATTGAGGTCTGCACCTTTAAGACTGGCTCCGAGTGGGAACGGGGAGAGGAGAAGCACACAGTTTGTTTTGAGAAACAGCACTTGCTCCCCCGCATCCTCCTCACAGAGTGTTGTCTGCACTGGATATCAGGAAAGCTCTCCTTTGCTTTTAGTTAGGTTTTGTTTTATTTAGGTTGTTTTGGGGTGTTTTTTTTAGAAAGCTCTCCTTTGCTTTTATTAAGTTCTTTGGCTAGCTGAGGCAGAGAAGTTCCCGGGACTGTGTTTTTTTCTTTTCATGGAACTGTTCAAACCTGCTCTGGACTGAAAACCCAGAAAAACATTGGGAGCGCACACCTGTGGCCCATCAGGGCCTGGGACACGGCATTCCAGCACAGGAGGGACTGATAAGAGACTGAGTGAGCCGAGGTGCACCTCACAAGGGGGTGCTTTCTGAGTTTGTCATCTCTTCAGAATGGCAAAAGGTTTTGTTGTTTCATATTGTTCATTTCTGTGCTGAATACGTTGCTTGTTAAATAAATAGTTTTTCCCACTTTTCTCCAAGGAAATCTTTTCCCAAACCAGCTGGGGCAGGGACCACTTGAAATTGCTTTCTAGAAGGGCTCCACTCAGAGGTTTGTTCTCAGATTTGCCCTAAACCAGGACATTGGATCACTATAAATTCATGCTCTGTTTAAAACTATGCAGCCTATATGGCAAAGCGCAGGAGCTGCCTCACTATGACACACACAAAGGGATGATGTACTAAACCTGGGTCTTCTGCCTGTGCAGCTAGTAAGCCACATGACGGTTTCTGAGAATAAGCGGAATAAAACGTAAACTTGATTTAACAATGCACTGAAGTACTGTTATGAATATGGGTAGTGCAGAAAAATGCTACTGAACTCTCATTTATTTTTTCTGTGATGCGGCACTCTACCATTAATATAGTCTAATCATACTTTGTCATTCATTCCGTTTTAGACAGTATAAAGTTAATCCTAGTGTTTAAAAGTAAGATGTGTGGCAATTACAGGCTATCTGATTAGTATATTTTATGTATTTGTCATGGAAATAAGCTTGAGATTGCAAATTTAGGCTCAGTTATGCACAGTAGATTCAAATACTTGACCTTACCAGCTGCCTCTTTGCTGAACACTATATTCCTTTATACATTTTCCATTTTATATACTTCTGACATATGAATGTTGAAATGATTGTGGATTTCTTTTTCACACTATGAAAGTGATCATTATACATTCAATATGCTAGAAAATGGTAGCAACCTTGGAGGTTTTAGCATGTGATAAACCCACATTTTAAGGCCTGATACAGATTCTTGATACAGAATACAGAAGTGTTAAAATACAACAGAAACAACCCTTTTCAGAAGGGTTGTTCTGCCTTCCACAGAAATTATCTTCAGCTGTTTTCAAAGACAAGATGAAACAATATTTGAATAGATTTTGACAATGACAATATTTGATTCAGGTTTTTTGGTCTTTACCTTTCACTGCCTTTGTCTATATGGTTAATAGAAGATCAGTCACAGTCACAGTCAAATACTTTGGTGGGTAGTCATATAACTGGAAAATCAATGAGTTTCTTGTAATTAGAAAATTCCATCCATATTCTTTTAAAATAATATTTAACAAGTACATATGCAAAGTTTAACTGTAGAAAATACCCTTCCCTAGTAAACCTAAACATTCCAAGTTCTCCAAAGTCTTTTAGCACAACTATGCTTTTTAAAATTTAAATTGTATTCATTGTTTCAATATATGAATGCCTAAATGCCTTCATCCTTAAAATTTCCTGTAAAATAAAATATCCTTGGAAAGGTTTCTTGTAGTTAAATTTTGACAAACTTCAGAGACAGAGTGGAAGTAACTATGTCTATTGCATTCGCTTTCCAAATCATCTCGTTAATCTACACTGCTGTATGTCACAAAAAAATTCACATATCTTCTGTACCCCAAATAATGTATTCATTTGACCAAATATGACTTCAGTAATTGTTTCTGTTCAATGTGGGATCAAAATTTTCTTTGTTCCATATTATGCCTTAAAATCTCTTTCTGATAGAGACTTTCAAAAATCAGTGATTTCTGTCTTTGTTTGATCAATTTAGTGATTGATATGATTTGATTGGAGGGAGGAAAGAATAAGAATGTGATTTAGTTTTGCTTTTCCTTTCTAATGCATTTTGCTCCTTGTAGAAATCTTGACACGCAAAACCCTTTTGTGGTTTGTGTATTGTGGTTTCATTATTGTTTCTTGAATTTTACTCTATGGCTCTCTCTATAGAAATACTTTAAGTGTCACATGCAGATATTTGAAGCAATGTTTGAAAAAATTTTGTTAAATATGAATCCCTGTGAACTCTCTGGCTTTGATACATTTCACATCTCCCAAGACTAGCTGGCTTATGCCTGATCAGATACTGACAATTTCTTGAAAGCAGTTGTGAATTCCATGCATTTTCTTCTGTGAGGTATTATATCTATGGCTTTATCACTCATTGAAATAAAAAGGAATTGCTGGAAGAAGAGATGACCCTTGTCTTTGAAACTGTAGAACAAAAGCCCCAAATGTATGATACCTTCTGCATGATGCCCAAAATGACACACGTTTATTTTAAAGCAAGCTGAATTTTGGAAAGATAAACAATGGCTCTCATACCAGAGTTTACCTGCTCTTTATGACAGAATTATAATTGTACAATGCTGCCAATTCTCTTTAAAATTAATGCCCTGGATTACTGAATTACAGTTTGGTAGCAGATATTGATACAATTTGTCCTGAATAACATTTGGCCAAAATTATTAACTGCTTTGGGAAAAACAGGGTGAAACCCAAGATTTTTATTTTTTTAATCTGTTCATCGCAATATTTTCATGCTGTAATTTAGGTACAGAATAGCTATTCAAATAATTGATTTAGCTAGTGGAAAATAAAATGCAATGGTGGTGTGGTGTGTGGTTTTGCTTTCCTTTGCAAAGCCTTTTATGTCAGTAATCACTGCCACCCACGGCAAAAAAATTTTCTGCTATCTATAGGGAAAGGCAGAACAGCAAATTTGGAGGAAACTGAAGATCACCCTCACATGGGTATTTTAATAATATGCTGACTATTTTGCAAGTCTAATGTAACCCCCTAAGAGGTAAAGACCTTCTGTCTTTCACATGCCCTTTTCCTAGCAAACAGAATTTTTTTTGTTTGATCAAATGAACTGTTAATCATCTCTAAATCAATTCAGTTACAGAAATCCTATTTGATTTGAGTCCTGTAATATAAAATGATACTTAAATCCTTTGGGGCAGAGAGGTGACACATTGTTCATGCAGCATTTAAACCTTAGAGCAGAACTAAGAGGGTTTGTATTGTGATGACTTCTTCCACAGTCTATAAATATTTTTCTTCTGTGATTTTTAAGAAAAGGAAAGCTGGCTTCACTTATGGTAGGGAAAGAATTAATTATGTTCTATTCAACTGTGATTGCTTTTTAAGTATTGGTTAATATTTGTTTATGTATTGCTGACTTTTCCATGAGAGTAAGATTGCCATTAGATATCTTCTACATCCTTCTGCAGAAGCAAGGTAAGGGAAGTAACTTTAGTTGCAAAGTAATACACCCAGATCTTGGAAATATTCTTGGAAATATTACTTGCCTGGATGTTTTCAGGTTTTACCCTGCTGAAATCTCTTCTCATGGTAAGGTTTGTGTCACTATTAAAAAGTCCATTTTGACTTTTGAGAAGCTGCTGCTGCAGCTAATAAAAATGCAGCTAATGATTTTTGTGTGAGAGGTTTTGTAATGTTAAAAAAAAAAAAAAAAAAAAAAAAAAGAACAAAAAAAGCCCACCCAAAAGACCCCCTCTTGTTGTCTTGGGGTGACTTTATGATAATGTATCCCCTATTGTCTGCTTTATGCCCAGAAATGGGTCCTGTAACATTAAGATGGCTCCGGGAGAGGGGGTAGCCGGGGAATTCTTTCGTTGGTCTGTGTTCAAACACAGATACTCCCCCAGTCTTTTCACAGCTCTGCTCAGTACCAGAGAGAGGGAGTTAAATTCTTTGCTTGTAGCTAGCGTCTTTCTGTTAGCTGAGGCGGTAAGTTTTTCCCAGGGCTGTGGTTTCTTCTGGAGCCGCTCGGCTTTGCTGCGGTCCGAGGAGCAGAACACGGCCGGGAGGCGCCGGGCCCGGGACAGCGGCTTCAACACGGTGAGTTCCCATATTAACAGTTATTCCTTTTCCCCCCTGTGCCTGTGTGCACTCCGCTTGTCAAATAAACAGGTTTTTTCACTTTCCACCAAGAAATTCCTGTCGTAGCTGGGGTGAGGGAGGGAATGCTGAAACCTGCCTTCTTTAGAGGAGACATTTCCTCCTAAATTTATCTCAAACCGAGACACTTGTGTACCATTTTGCAGTGATTTTTGTGCAGAAATAGTTTTTCCCCCCTACAAATGCAGAAATGTAAAATACAGTAATAGTTGTCTAACTCTTGTGTAACTTAGTTGCATATAATGAAACCCAAATAAGTATATTTGATGGAGAGTGGAGAAAAAAAGGAACTATAATCCTACTCACAGATTTTCTATTTTATAATTTTATAATCCAGTACACTTAATCAGAACTATAAAATATATAGAAACTTCTCAAGCAGACAGGGAATTGAAAGTCTTCAGTCTATGAATTTTTGTAGGGTCAAAACTATCCGTGTTTATTGTCTTCTGCAGAATTCAGGGTCAAATATTACAGCCCAGAATAAGCTAACTTTCAGCAATGTATAGCAAATTCATAGAAGTTTAAAAAATGCTGTAGATGCAGAGATAGTTCCCTGTCCAAAAGTCATCAATGCTATGCTTCTTGATTTCAAAACAGCTGTTCCAGCTGTTTATTACTGGGAGGCACAGACACTGGAAAGTCTAACAGGCCTCATGCAAAGCCTAACAGTATCCTAATAAATCTTTGATTCAATATCATTCATTTTCCCTAAGTCTCATAGAGGAAAAACAAGGGTGATTTTTTTTCTGATCAGACCCATAGACTTAGATTATTACTGCTGACAATTACTTGTAGCTCTTTTTTTCTTCTAGTAGTATTTACTTTAAATTCTATATAACTCCTGTTGTATAAAATGCAGGAAGAATATCAAGACCAGAAGCACTTAGTCTAGATTTGGTTTTGGTAGTTCTATATCTGTTACTCATAATAATTTAAGAATTTAATTAAATTTTGGCATCTGTAAGCTTCACCTAAAAACTTTCTATGACAGAAAAATAATTCATAGAAGGATTTTAAAAGAAACTTGTATTTATTCTTTTCCCACATCTAGTTCTGCATCATGGAAACATATGGCTAAAGGGTGTTACAGAGCTCAGTTATCAAATTCACGGTCCTATCTCAAGTTAGATTCACTTAGGTTTATTCCAGCCTTCACAGTTGTACCCAGTCTTGGTAATCTAGTAGCTTTCTTGGACATTTTATTCCATTGGTCTCTACCTGCACCACTGCAATTTCTTCCTGAACACTGAAACTAAATCCTCCTGACGTAGACAGCACACTCTACTTTCCTTGTTTGCTGCAGCTTCTGAGCATTTAAAATACACATTTTAAATTACACTGTGTAAATTAAATAAATTACACTAAGTATTTAAAGTAGTCTTAAAGTATTTAAAATAGTCACAATTACATGATCCCCAGCCTTCCTTTTCCACATTAAGCAACTCCCAGTTCTTCTCCCTTGTCAGGTTCCTTAAGCCTCGTCTCATTCTCTCTACAGTTGCGTTCTGGAATTGCTACATCCCATACTGGAAAATGTACTGCATCTGAATCCATGTGGCCATGGAATATATAGGGGTTGCTTCACATTTTGCAGACAATGTTCTTATTTATATCTTGGTCTCCTTACAGCACAATAAACACATCTCTTCATAGAAGTGTGAAGTGTGCTCCCCCTTTCCACTTCTGCATATTGGCTGACAGAAAATTTATGTGCTTTTATATTTGTATCAATACTTAAAGGATTCAGTATTCTTGTTTATTCTGTTTTGGATTTGGTGAGAGGGCATCTTGTTAAACCATGTGAAACAAAGCAAAAAGTGCTCCTTCTTCCATCAGGCAATAACTTTCACTGTCAGAAACACCATAGCAAAATTATCTGTGTTGTTCCATGCTGATTTATCCATTACATATATTTAATCAATTCTCAGTATTCAAGAGGAGTCATATTATACAAGTAATCATAAGCAAACACAAAAATATTAATACTTATTCACAAGGGTTTGTATAAACAAAGAATTTATTTTTGAGACAGAGATTAAAGATAACTCTCTAATTAGATAATAAATCTAAATTAGATTTAAAATAAATCTAAATAAATCTCTAAATTAGAGATTTTGAGACAGAGCATTAGAGATAACTCTCATAAATTTTCACTGAACCAAAGCTCTTACAGCCATTTTATAAATCTCCTATTTTTATTTGGATCTGATAAGCTAGAAATAAAGCACAAAAAAAATGGAAAACAGAATATTTTACATTAAAAAGTTTGTCTAAGGAACAATACTGTCATGCCAGTTGTCATCTAGAGGTGAAAAGTCACAGGATGTGAAAATTGCATTCACCAGTCTGTGATACAAAATCACATCTATATTAGTGAATTAGCAAATAAATGAATAAAATGAAATCATGTTCCAACAATTAATAAATTACATGCAAGCAAGGATTTAAAGACATTATCTTTTCCTGATCTCCCTTATGAAGTGAATTAGTCAATCAGTCTTTCTGGTTATTTTTTCCTTTACTTGATTCATATAACACTAAGTATAACAAGAAAAATTTCATTGGACTATAGTTTTTGTTCTTTATCTGTTTGTTTGTGCCTTACCACCTGTTGACATGAATTTCAGAAACCAGGCATATTCTTTGCAACTTCCTCCATGTGCAGATGAAAAATATACACTGTGAAGTAAATTCTTCACTGTGACCCAGAACTACCACTCTTCTCTGGAATTATATCGTGCTTCATTTACAAAATGTACCTTCTGGCATAAGTAATCAGTTTCATATTTTAGGTAGCTGTTAGCCCTAGCCTTAAATATATTGATATATTTTAAAATTGATAGCAGGTCTTAAGGGTGTTCAGCTTCACAGAAATAGAAAAAAGGTGGGTTTTTTCCTCTGGAACACATAAATCAGAATGACATAATCTTCCCTGAATGATTACAACACAAAACCAGCAGGTCATGATCCACAAGTGAGTGTATGCTGTATGAAATTTATTCTTAAACATTCTTTAAAGGCATTTTAAGGCAACATAATATCTTTAAAATTATCCATATAGCATATTTATATTCTCCATTAATTATAGATAGCAAGTAACAAAAATGTGCACAATTCTTTTCATTTTGTTACATTTTCCTGACCTGTGACAGATCAGCAAACTGGTATTCCTAATACAATACTATTGCAGATATAAAACTCCAAAACATCTATATCTGCAGTTTTAAAAATCTGATTGCTGGAATTGTTTCACCAATTACTTGACATGAGGATTTTAGTCAAAAACTATATCAAAACCCAAAGTAAGTAATTTGCAGAAACCAGTACCTAATAGATCCATATGACACTTGGCATACATTTTCTATTAACATCTTTTTATTAGGACATAAACGTTTTCGCTGATTACTTCTTTATTGAAAATAATAATTCAACTTCTACTTTCTTTACTGGAGTTTGGATTTCATTATCTGTGTAGTAATGAAAGAAGGTAACGAAACGCTTCCATCAGAATTTTTCATTGCAGAAGCATAGATGTTGACAACTCTGCCTTATCATCCTTCATTTATACATTAGTTATGCTGACTTAGAGTCAATGTTGTAGAGATGTTCATTCATCTGACCTGAAAGCATGGATAAATCTGTGATTCCATACATATACGTAGTCCTGAACATAGAAGTTGTGGGTTGAAAGAGAAGCATGAATGACATACTACTGGCCTTTTTCATCTAGAGTCTAAAATGTAGAAGTCCTGGTTTTGCTGATTCTCTGTTTGGAGAAAGGGTAATATTTAGCCAAAGGGACTGTTACTATTTTCCCTTTAATCTCACAAGTGACTTCAAAAATTACTAGATAGCATATTAGAATCTGGAGTTCAGCTAAAGCAATAAAAAACTTCTGCACATTTTATCCAAGAATCTTAGACATTCCTTACTTACATTAATAAAATAAATCCTGTAACCTTGCAGCAACTCTAGAATTATTGTCCCATTTTACTGCAAATATTGAGAAGATGAGGTCACACACATGTTTTTTGACGTAATCTTGAGTGAAAGCTCATATATCCTGACCTTATTCTATGGTTAAAGAATGAGTATATTTTTATCCATAGAATAAGGTCAGGATATATGAGCTTTATCCGTAGGGTCATCAGTAATAGAAATGCAGCAACTATTTTAAGCTAGCATTACATTCAGGAAATGTAGTCCATTTTCTTTAAAGCCTTTTCTTTTCAATATATTCTATTAAATAAACCTTCATTACCTGGAATTATGTCAAGAATGATATATAAAAATTTTTAAAGATTAGATCACAGGTCTTTTAGGCTAGGTCAAGGGTAATTCAGGATGTGTGTTTCAATAGTGATGTGTCCTTTTAAGTTTATAACATTCCTGTTATCAAAAAATGCAAGCTGTGTGATCACAATGAGAAAAAACCTGGCCAATTAACTATAGACTACTTAATTTTTTCTGTGTAATTTTTGGAAGGGTTACTGGAAAATAAAAAATTAAGCTATAGGATTAACTTTGTGAAGCTTTGCTTAAATCAACCCCTTTTTGAAGAGGCATTCATATACCACCTCAGGCATGTTTTTAAATCCCACTCATGAACAGCAATACATTTAAAAGCTATAATCAAGCTAACATTATCTTTGGCAGAAGAGGAATTTTAGTGTGAACTCTAGATTCCATGCTAGACAGAAGTTCAGAACAGGTGTTACACCATGAAACACTGAGTGTAATGCAAATGAAGCGAAGTTAATTTCACTGTTATAACCACTTTTCTCCAACAGGTGAACACTCAGTTTTTGTTAAGCGTCTGCCTGATCTGAATCTTGGAGCTAATCACTGTGAAGGAGGAAGTTGGTTAGGAATATATGCATTTGAAAAGTTTCCATTCTTCAAAACTCAGCGAGCAGTAGAAACACTATTGTCACTGCCTTAATGAAGGGATGGGCCCTGTGCTGGGCTGATGACAATTTATTACTCAGATAAACATCAGACTCAGGGGCTGTGAGATTTTTTAAAGGAGTAGCAAGTCAGCCATAGGTCAAAAGTAGTCCCAAGTTTCTTCACTACAAGGCAATATATAACATTCAGATCCAATGGAAAATTGCCACAGAGTTTATTTTGTTTTTCTAACCTAGCACCTCTACTTAAGTCTGCTGCACTGAGTATACTTTTATCCAGTGGCTTTCTATCTCATGTACACACACATACTCTTATTATAACATCTAAACTCTTAGCTTACCCTATAAAATCACATTACTGCACTTTAAAACTCTTTACCATCTTACTCATCACAGTTTCTTATTTATTTAAAGCATATTCTTACTTGCAACTATAGAAACACAAATTTATAATTTTTCTGGTTAATGTCTGTGTATCTTTATTATTACAGCACTCCAAGCTTCTCCCAAGGTTGTGGAAGTTTTTATCCATTTCCTACAAAATGCTTTCATTTTTTAAAAAACAAATGAGATTTTAGAACTGTCTTGTAGGTAGGCCTGAATTGCATTTCAAATATGTCTTTTGTTGGTCGAAGTTAAGTCACAAAAGCTGTGACTGAATAAATTCTTGCATTTTGAAAAGGTCATGGAGAATAGTCAGGAGCACGTAAACCACAATGTTGTAAGGTGTGATGGTTTATCTAATGTATAGTATCATCCTTGCTTCAGTGGACAAAATTCTCAAAAAGGTGAAACTCATCTGAAACAAAACAATTAGATACACAGCATTTTGCCTTACTGGAATAGGTTTCTGACCTTAAGTAATAGTGTACCATCCTTAAGTAAGAAGAGCAAAACCTCTGGCAAAAAAAGATTTTGAATGGTTTATCTGTAAACCAGGAGGTCTCAGTTTCCTATTTTGCCTTATAAATATATTCAAGTATACAACCTCCCTTTAGATATTTAAATGCTATGTCTTTATTAATATTTTGTAACAGTGGTCCATTCCCAACATAATGCTTTACTGCTGCTTACAATTAAATCTTCCATTGGATTAACATGTTTTAACAGAAACAAGGATAATATTTCCAATGTGGGCTTTTTCTTGTTATAGTTGCTGTAAATATATAATTATCCAACAACAGATGAAGTGGTAGGAACTCACCTAGGGAACTCCTACCTAGTGAAGGGGAGACTCAGATACCTTGCTCCAAATTTCATCTTGGAAGATGTTCTTATGCTTCTTGTGTTCTGGACTTGCCGGACATTGTAACGGTAATGGAAGAATTGCCTAATTTTTGACTGTTCAACATCACATCTAGAACCACAAAAGAAACTAGGTGCAGCAGTCTAGCAGTCCTGTAATCATCATATGCCTACACTGGGCTTTCATAGGTATAATTTTAAACATGTTCTTAGCACTCTCTCAGCTCTGTTTTTCAAAACCAAAGCATAATATCCTCTTAACTGGTGAGATTGTGGTTTATAATGTGGAGGAAAGATGCTAGTTTTCACGTATTTTTCTTGAATTTGTAAAACTGTTGCATATAAAAACTCAAAAACCGTTAATCCAATTTGAGAGAAACATTTGTCAAATAGAATTGTAGTCTTCCTAGGCAATATTACACCACTGTGTGCCAAAGCTATAGCCTAGAAAATAATTCAGGTTTGCTTCTGTGAAACACCATTGACATCTCTTCTACCTCTGTCAGGATGGTTTTATACCTTCATCTTCCACAGATATGCATTCATATTTGGAAAGACATTTTGGTACTAAGAAGTGTATTACTTTGATTGAATTATATTTTTTATTTTGTTTTATTTTATTTTATTCTATTTTATTTTATTTCTGTGGTTGAGAAGACAAGAGATTATGAATTTTGTTCCCTCTGCTCACAGAGATGTTCTCAAAATTGAAAGTGCTAAGGATTTAGAAAACCCAACCAACAAATATGGTCACGTAATCTTAATCTTATTTCTTTATAATTACCAGATTGTTCTGTATGGGTTTTTTGCATCACAAAGAAAGAAAAATTATTATTTAATACCATAAGAGTTTTTTTAGTACAGGGAAACTCACATGAGAAAATATCATGTTATCAATTTAAAATCATAAAATGTAAAGGCTGCATTTTCTGCTGAATTCACAGCTGGCATCATATTTTGTATGGTAAATATATGGTAAGTATCATGAGAAAAAATAAACTAACACATTTTTAGATGAACTATGAGAATATTATTTAAGTTTTTATCAACATGCCTATCATACGAAGTCATCATGGCAGAGTTGCAATATCAGGGTAAATTATGTTCACAATATTCCCACTATTTTCTCCTTGTTGTTAGTGAACTGAAACACAGAAGTTTCAGAGGTCAGACCTATCTTTTCAAGCATAGAATCAATATATTCAGGGGCAGGTTTCACTGAGCATCCCAAAGTACTTGGCATAACTGAGTGCATTGCTTATATTTTAGGAGCATTAAGTGGATTAAGACCAACATTTTTCTCTTCTGCAGCTTCAGAGAAGGCTATGAAAAGGTGAAGTTGTCACATTCAATCACTCTGTTGTCATCAGAGCATAAACAGTTCCCTAGTTAACTGTCAATAGTGACATTGCAGTATACAGTGTTAATGCTAAATATAGATATTTAGATATTTTATCTATAAATATAGCTGTATTGATTCCACTGTCTGATCATGTGTTGCTCTTGATGTATTACTGTAATGAATTACTTTTATAGTGGACCTTTGGACCTTTGCCTTGTCAATATTTGTGTCACATGAATAATCTCTATGAAATCCTGACAACCCTAATGTGAAGGGGGAAATTCTGTTTTCTCTATGAAACACTTTTTGTGTTTGTGACTAAACCAATATTGATAACACACTCTGTTTTGACTATTTCTGAGCAGTGCTTGCACAGCATCAAGGTTTTCTCTACATAAAGACTTTCTAGACTGTTCTCACGTCTGCAGCAACTGCACTGGAGTGGGTAAGGAGATGGGAAGGGACACAATGAGACAGCTGTCCCAGGGTTATTTCTGTGCCACATAATGTCACATTAAAACCTGAGAAGAAGAATAGGAATTTTTGTCTTCAAAGTGACCATTGCTCAGAAACTGACTGGGCACTGATCTTCTTGTGGCAGAAGATGAGGGATTTCCTTTGTGTTGCTTATTTCCTTTCCTCCTCCTCTTACACTCTTTTTCCTTGATCCAAAAAATGCCCCACTTCTGCTCTTCCTGATACTTTTTTCTTGCTGTGGGGGAAGTGCAGAATGAGCAAGCAGCCGGCACTGTAAATAAATATTACACAAACACACATTAATATGTGGGTTCACATATGCATGTGAGTAATTTGTAAAACTATGCTATTTGGATCATTACCATTAGAGTGAGGAGTCATATGACAGCAACAGAGGTTGTACCTCTGATTAGTAGTAACAGATAAAAAACTGGATGATGGATTAGAATCAATCGATAGGTCTATGCATCTCTCCTTGTCACTATAAGGTGTTTGACAACACCTGGCTCTGATGCTAAAATCTAAGATGACTCTCTTGAATGTAACTCAAGATGTTTAGCATCTTGATAGCTCATTTATGCACTGCAAGGGATTGTTTGCTGGAAATAAGTGCAAATTGCAGAGCTCACGAAACCAGATGTTATTATTTCCAGATGTGTTTCTGGAAATATAGAAAGAGAGAGAGAGGGGGGCAAATTATTTTCTGACCTTTAGAAGATCTGACTAAAGGAAAGTTCTGCCTTCATCTTCATTGCACAGTCTCAATAGTTTTAATGTGATTTTTGAATAATTTTTAATAATAATTCAAAGCAAGTCTTCTCAGTCATTATATGGCTCTTAATTTAAATAATATTTTTGCATTATATTTCTACCTATTAAAATAATTAAATAGAAGGTTAAAATAATACTTTCAAAATACTACACAATTGGAAGAAAAATAATTATTTAGATACAAGAATCTTCCTTCTAAATGGTTGAGCATTCACTATAAACTTTGATATGAGGAATACAAATATTTTCTTATCAAATTGTTTTAAAATCAAACACAATAGTGACCAGTTTTGGTTTTACAAACAGAAATGGCTTCCAGTAACAGTCAAAGGCCTGAAGAATTCATCTGACATAAATTGTTGCTGCAAATTTCTTAAAAATCATACTGGTATTTTCTACCAAAATATGGTGATAAATATAAGAATTTGTGGAATGTTCAAGGAAGAACATTGCCAGCCGATCAAGTGAGGTGATGTGATCCTGCCTCTCTACTCAGACTTCTTGAGGTATATTTAGAGTTCTGAGTCCAATTCTGGCTTCCTCATTATAACAGATGTGGAGCTCTGGAGTGGGTCTAGTGGAGGGCTACAAAGATCGAGAACAGGAGCATCTCTCTTATGAGGGAAGGCTGGGGGAGCTGAGCCGCTTCGGTCTTGAGAAGAGACAACTGAGAGGGAACCTCATCAGTGTCTGTCAATATGAAGGGAGCTGTCAGAGAATGTACCAGACTCTGCTCGGTGTGCTGGGCAATGGGACAAGAGGCAATGGGCAGAAAACTTGGGAAGGTCCACCTGAATATGAGGAAGAGCTTTACACCCACACTGGAACACGCTGTTGTCAAGTTCCACTGAGGGAACCTGCTAGGAGTTCTATTTAGAATTAGACGGTCAGGAACAAAATTAGGCCAAATGAGACAAACCTTATGTCTGAGAATCACTTATTGGTAATAACAAGCAAAAATAAAAAGGAGTTACCCAAATGAAAGAGGGCTGAAAAAGACGGGAAAGAAGGAAGGAAAATGGAAAAGGGATGGACGGGTTCGAGGGGGGAAGAGAGAGAGGGGAGACAGAGAAAAAGCAGTCGTTTCCAGCAGTGGATCGGGGATGCCGACGGCTCCCGGTGCCGCAGTGTGGGCGGGCGCCTGCTGAGGAGCCCGGGCAGCCCTCGGGAAGCCACAGACAGCAGCGCCGAGCCCGGGAATGGGCGGAGAGCCCGAACAGGAGCGGCTCAGGCAGGGACACCGGGAGGCAGGACGGGACGAGGACGGGCAGGAGCCAGCCAGGGCAGGAGGGCCAAAAGGCAGGGTCAGGGCAAAAGGGATGAAGAACGGGCCAGGGCCAGATCAAAGGAGGGCACTCGTCAGCGAGCCTGAGCAGCCTGGACACACAACAAAAAGCACAAGACCCGAAAGGCCTGGAGCAGTTCTTTTTATGCCCCCTGGCTCCCCCCAGGGTCTGCCTGCTGACAGGACACCACTGTCCAGTCCATCCTTCCACTGCAAAGGAGGGGACCTTTTTCCATCTGATTGGAGAAGCCTCTCTGGGGAGTGCAGTGTCTGCTGCTGCCTGCCTGTCCCATGGGAGGAGTTGCCAGGCAAAGTCCCCTCACAGACAAGGCTTTTCCCCACCTTCCAGCTGCCTCCTGCACAAGTAGTACATGTGCACTCCCTCCCCCACACATGTCTGACAATCAGCGTTGAGCCAAATTTAAACTAAATTGGCTCCTCACAGTTGTCCAGAGAGGTTGCAAGTTTTCCTTACTGGAAATATGTGAAAAACCTCTGGGCAGAATCCATGCCATGTGTTCTGGGATAGCCCTGCTTGGGCAGGAAGGTTGGACCAGATGAGCCTCTGTGGTCCCTTCCCACCTAACCCATTCTGTGATTCACTGATTCAGTGAGCTCAGTGGACTGCATCCCCCTAAGAATTAGCACTGAGCATTCCCCAGTGGCTCACTGCAGTCTGAGTAGGAAGGGTTAATTCCAGTACTCTGGTTAATTCTCATTCCTCTAATTCTTGTAGAATTAGTGGGACAAGGTTGTGTGGACTGAGCAGTTTGGGCCACCTTTTGTGAACTTTCCAGTTCTTTGATCTTAGTTTATAAGACATCATGGACAAATTTATCTACACCAATACTCTAAAATTTCAATAATAAATGCTCCCAAACAGTATCTAGATTAGATGAACTATTAGACACCATTTTAAACAATTGGTATAAAATAATCTCTAGTATTTTGCAGAAGTGAGAGTGAACTCACTGTGCAGTTAAGGTGGTATTAAGCCACTGAAGAGCCCTTTACAAGCATCTAATGACAACAAAGGAGTGAATAATTTTTTTCAACATTTTTTTCTACCACAAACTTTATTTTGTAAAAGTCTGTTAAGTCCCTTTCTCAGTATTTTCATCACAGTATAATTCCCATTATAAGGTGTATAGACAAAATTCTGGTTATAATTAGGGCCACATGAGTAAAGGATATTTACAGAAAGGAGAAGCAAAAAAATGCACTGTTGGGTGTGAATTTTCTTTTTATTTACAGTATTAGTCTTACTCCCTAGGCACAACAATGCAAGCAAGCGGTGTGTATTGACTGGAGTTAACAGGGATGGAAACTTTTTCCATATGGCATGTTGTAATCCCTGTGATATTATTTGTTTTTTCATCAGAATATTGTTAGCCATCTGCTAGGGTAAGACTAATGAGTCATCAATTCTCATTCAAGAAACCAATTAACATAATGTGTTTTCTTACAGTCTATTGTGGTGATTAATTACTATCTTTCATGCCACAAGGGAGCAAAAATATTAGTAGAATGTGTTTGACATGTAAGACACTTTTTTCACCCAACTTATGCTACTATCTGTTTCTGCCCTTCTAAATATGTAAATAATATATAGCCTTATTTAGATGCCTTCTCTGTGCTGCTAGGAAAAGCATTCATAACAATTAGTGAGTGGGAAAAATAAACCTTGCAATGTTCATTCATACTAACTGGTACTTGCTTTTTTTGTTTCACTTAAAATTGCTGTTAGAAAATACAGAGAGTGGTAAAAGCAGTGTCACTTTCCTAGGGAAAAGGTGATCATTAAGAAGTCTAAAATACATGTAATATATTAAGGGGCGGGGGGGGAAGGAATAAAAATCAAAGACTGTAAATTGCTGTAGGCAAAATAAACAGAAGATCCTGGAAATTTAAGATATTTTAAAAAACAGCAAAGGAAAGAAACACAAAACCCCAAAAGAACAATGATCCTTCTGTCAGGAAGATAAGATGAACTGCTTGGGTAAGTGGTTTCTGTGTTATATACATTTGATGTAAAACGACATGTAATAGTTGTGATAGTTGTACACTCAGTGTGATAAGGAAAAGAGTCTCAGTATGACAACATTGATAGTCTCTCCTCCTAAAAGAACATGTCAGTCAAGGAAGAGGAAATAATCTTTTCCTTGATTTTTCAGGTATATTCAATTAATTTAGGATTTTCTGCTCTGTGTGAGAAAAATAAGTATCTTCAAGTCATACTAAGGCTTACTTAAAGGACGCTTATTTCCCTTAAATATATTTAGTCTTGAGAGCAGCTACTATAGAAAAATGGCTATAATCCTTTTCTTTTTAAAGTCAGAGCCATATTTTGGTTGAGTAAGACTTGAAGCGCAGTTTAAAGCTTGAACAAGTATAAAGCACAGCTTCCTGAGATGATGTGCCCCATCCAGAGGGCTGTGGTCAAAGGCTCAGAGTCCCAGCTGCCATCAGTGACAAGTGCTGTCCTTCAGGGCTCTGTACTGGGCCCAGTGTCATCTAACATCTTCTTCAATGACACAGATGAAGAGATCGAGTGCACCCTCAGCAAGTTCTCAGATGACACCAAGCTGAGTGGTGCAGCTGACACTCCTGAGGGATGAGATGCCAACCAGAGGGCCCTGGACAAGCTCTAGCAGTGACCCATGGGAATCTCCTGAGGTTTAACAAGGCCAAGTGCTGGTGCTGCACCTGGGCTGGGGCAGCCCCCAGTGCCAGCCCAGGCTGGGGATGAGCAGACCCAGAGCAGCCCTGCCCAGAAGGACTTGGGGGTGCTGGGGCTGAGAGCTGGACATGAGCCAGCCATGGGCACTCCAGCCCAGAAAGCCAAGTGTGTCCTGGGCTGCACCCAGAGCCCCGTGGGCAGCAGGGGAGGGAGGGGATTCTGCCCCTCTGCCCCGCTCTGCTGAGAGCCCAGCTGCAGAGCTGCCTCCAGCCCTGGGGTCCCAGCACTGGAAGGACATGGAGCTGTTGGACTGAGTCCAGAGGGACACCAAGGTGATCAGAGAGCGGGATGGAGCACCTCTCCTAAGAGGAAAGGCTGAGAGAATTCACATTTTTCATCCTGAAAAAGGCAACTTTTTACACGGTAATGTTGTGACAGGAGAAGGGGGAGTGGTTTCAAACTGATAGAGAGAAGGTTAGATTAGATAGTAGGAGAAAGTTATATTATGTGAGAGTGATGAGACACTGGAATCAGTTGTCCAAAGAAGTTGTGGCTGCCCCATACCTGGAAGTGTTCAAAGCCAGGTTGAATGTGGCTTGGAACAGCCTGGTCAAGTGGAAGATGATCCTGCCCATGGCAGGGGATATGAAAGGAGATTATCTGTATGGTCCCTTTCCACTCAAGCCAACTCTGAGTTTATGATTCTCTTGAGTACCTTCCAGGATGAAACAGTCACTAGACAATTAAGAAGAGTTCTTTAGCCTAAGGAGACAAAACAAAAACAAATAAAGGAACTGAAGATGCAGTAATTACTGGTTTTGCTCTCTGATGATAAATACTTGATGCATATCTCTTAGATTCCAAGACCATAGCCTTCTTGCTTTCAGACATTCAAATAGCCTTGTTAGCCAGAATGGCTTTTTGCTATCCATGTGTTGCACACCTTACAAAATAGTCATATATAGATTTATGAGTATTAGAATTTTTTAAATGGGAAATTACAATATCCCAGAGAAAAAAAAATCTGAAACTGAATACACCTTACGTAGCACAAAAAGTCTGAGAAGAACTCATCAAGACCTATCAAAGTCTTTTAATACTGTCAACATGTTTTTGCTTTCATTAATCATCTGGCAGAATATATGTAATATAGAACAAGGATTACACAATCACTTTAAATTGGGGGTGTTCAGAGAAAGTAATAAATATTATTAAGCAAAATTACATCTCTAAGCAGTAATATGCATATCTGGTTCTTCAAAACCCTTATTTCAACAGTAACAGTTTCTATGTATGTATATGTAAATATATGCATACATATATGCACACATACACATGTATACACACCTCTCTGTAAAAAAATCAATATTTTTTTACTTTCCAAAACTGTGTAGCATAACATAGCCAAAGATCTCGAGGAACAGTTAACTTGGTGTTTATCTGACAGCAGTGGTGCAGGCAAGAGAAAACAGATTTCCATCCACTCACTCTATATGGCCTTTCTCTGAAAGTAATTCACTTTGCCCACCACTTACACTAGAACAACTTCCAAGAAGATGATGAAAGCTACCAAAAAAACCCCACAACAAAACCACCACCACCAAAAAAAACCAAAAACAAAAACACCCCAACAAACAAACAAACAAAAAAACCACCAAAACCAAAACCACAACCAAAAAAAAACCCACCAAAAAACCCCACCAAAACCAAACCCACAAAAAACCCACCCACAGACACAAAAAATCAACTATTTCATGGCAGCTTAGACACAGAAGTTTAAAAACTCTACATGGAATTGAAAATCCACAGATTTTGTCAGTATGTGAGTACTCAAACTAAAATATGTTAAGGAATGCAGTCATATCAAGCTTATATGCAAAATCTGCCACTGAAGTAGTTACAGCTACAGAATATTTGTATGTTTCTTTGCACTTTGCCTAGTTGTAGCTGACAATCAATCAGATACATACATAAATAAATGGTAGTATTTCCTTAAGTATGTTCCAGTGAGGGCTATAGTCCCAGATTTCCCCTCTCAGGCAGCAGCCCATTGCTTATGGAAGTAATGAGACTGCATTTCAAGTTGTCTATTGGAGAGAAGTATTCACAGGCAAAATGAAGTAAAATAATTCCTAGAACATAAGATAAATCTATTACCCTTGAAACTAAAAGCAGATTGTTGGTCATTAATATAAATTAAAGGATAAAGTTACTGTAAATCAACAAGAGAATTAAAGTTTCAAAGATTCAACTGGCATCTGGAAATGAGAGAATTTCTTCTTTTTTTCTGGGAACTATACAAGAAACAAAAAAATTTTCAATGATACCATCATGAGACCTTCTGAGAAAAAGTTATGTCTAACAATTATGGGTTTGTTGTGTATGAAGTGAAAGGTGGCTAATGCAATGCTTTCAAGTGTAATAAAAACTTGCATAGATGTTAAGCAGCAAATTCTAATAAACCTTTCGGGAGCTGATTAGCTGGATCACTGATAAGTCATGGAACATTGAAATCATCTTAGAGGGAGGGAAAAACAACAATAATACTGAAGTATGGGCTTCTGGTGAGAAAATAGCCCTCACCAAAATACTGAGCTTACTCAATTCAGAAAAATAATCAGGAAGACAAACTAGTTATAACTTACAAGTGTTCGTATTTTGGTTTTCGTTTTGGGGGGGATTTTTTTTTCCAATTAAAAGAGAGTCCTTTATGGTTCTGTGATATTGGTTGTCTTGATTTTTATCAGTACCTTAGAAGAAAGCATTAAATTATAATGTTAATTATTGTAATAAAGGTTATTCCAATACACAGAGCTACTGAGAGAAAATTTAAATAATGAAAGATACACTGGTGAATCTGGACTACTTGGTAATCTGAAAATAAGCAAAAAATATTCACTTATATATCAATGTTCAAAATGATACATCAAGAAGTACAAAAATAGTTTCTGTTGTCTTGAAGTGTAGGATTCTAAGACAGTGTGAATAAAGTTCAGACACACAAGGATAATTAGATAAATGTAAGATTTGGAAGCACATGTATAATTTATTTTGAAGTACTACATCCAGCTCAGGTGCCCACAAATTCTTCAAGGTCTCTCTCTATCGACTGAAGCATATTCAGCAAGAATCATATTAATTATTAGTCCAGATATGAATCAAATAAATTTGTACTGCTTATTTTAACAAATTTGTAGGTCTTTTAATAATAAGCATAAATGTAGCAAACAGAAATTTTCAGCCCATCAGGCAAGGGTCAGTAAGGTATTATCATTCAAATGTAAATCAAGTGAAAGAAATAATATCACCTCCTTTGAAAAGTTCATGAACACGGATACTAAAGACTTTGCATCAACTCTGCCTCTAAAATTTAAATCCTGATTTCTCCTGGCATATTGCTGTTGTTCAGCAACAAATAATTAATGAAAATCTAGAGCTTTTGCTGAGCTAGTAATGCCTATGGATTTTTCCTTTTTTTCTTTTACAGATTTCTATATTCTTTACACTTATATTTGGAGATCTGTAGACTATTATCACATCTGTAGCTAGTTTTCCCAGTACTTTTCCCTGCCCTGATAGGCAGAAACACCAAACATATTCCAAAGACCCTATCCTATCTTGGTTCTGTAGGTGAATCCGCGGATGGCTGGGACAAGGAATTCTGCCAATCTGTATATTCTAGAACATGTGGGTTTATTGCAAGGGTCGTGGGTAAAAGGGCCTTGCCTTCAGCCACCAGCCTCCGCTGAAGGGAAGTCCCAAAGAGAGAGGGAGAAAGAACAGCAGGGTGAGAGCTAAGAGAGAAGGGAGCGAGAGAGCAAAGTGGCAGGGGGAAGAGTGCAGGAGAGAGCGAGAATAGGGGGAGCAGGAAGGGTAAGAGAGCAAGGTCCTTGTTACAATACATTATATCTCCTTTTGTGATGAATATTCTAATTTTCAGTGACCAACCAACACAAGACACAAAATCCTATAGAATCTACATACAGCCTATAAGAACTACTATATTACCATACTGTGTTATATTTTAAACTCTAAAAACTACTCTTTAGACTTCTGTTTTGCTGCATTGGCCTTTGGATCCCTTAGCCAGCAGAAAGGGTTCTGCTGAATCAGAAGAGATTCTCCTTCAGCTAGCTGGACCATTGTTTTCAGGTTATATAGTAACTAAGACTTAGTATCCTACAACTCAAAGTAAGCTTTCATTTCTATCCCGATTATAGGTTTCATATTTTCAGAATCTTTGCTAAGCAATTATATTTATAAGGTTTCCCTGATTCAACTTCCCCAACAGGTTCTCCTTAGGAATCCAGGCCAAAAATGTGTCTTCAAGACACATTTTGGTCAACAAGTTCAGCTTCCGTCTGACGGGGGCGAACTTAGAAGGGGCTTTACCTGTGGGGAGAATTGCATCATCACTTGTGCTCTTAATTGGTGATCTTTTGTCAATCAAGCTAATTCACCAACTTAAAAACCTGTATGTACCTCCATGCAGGTGGGCATTTGTGGACATTTTTCCATAACTGCCCCTGGGGGCCTCCAATGAAGACCAGCTTTTATATTACCTCTTATACCAATATTATCTCCAAAGTGTGTGTTGTTCCATTTCTAGGTTGAAAAAGGCATCACTAGAAGTCAGACAAGGTGATCACAAAATGTCCCTTAGGAGTAACTATATCTTAATCTTCTGGACAAATTCTGCTCTCTGTCACTGCCTTCTTAATGTCCAAAACAGTCCTGGCTTGATGTCAGTGGCAGCATGGTTAAGCCCAGCTAGGTATTCTTTTCTCTAGTTGCTTTTTTCCCCTCCATGTTTCTACAGTTTATGACAGTGACCAGTACACCTTAAACTAATATTTCACACACTTTTGTGGGTATTTTCAGATATTTCTTAAAATTTTCTCTTAATGGAAGGGCTCTTTATTTACTCTGCCATGGTGGCTGGTAAGTAGAATGCAAGAAGATAGATTCTTATCTGTCTGTTCAGAATAGCACCTTGTACTAAGTATTTTTAAGTAAGTAAGCCTTTATTACAAGGGTTATAAAGAAAGATCCTGAAATACCCTCCCCACTCCCCAATCACTATGGGTGAATGGATTAATAACCAGCTGGGGTGCACCTGCACCTATGAATGCAGCATGGGCAACAAAGAGGAGGAGTTAGAAGCCATTGTGCAGCTGGAAAACAACAGTTTAGTGTGGCCAGCAGAATCAGAGTGTAGATTGTACCCCTGTATTCAGCATTGGTGATGTCACACCTAGAATCCTGTGTCCAGTTTTGGGCCTCTCATGATCAGAAAGACATTGAGGGGCCAAAGTGAATCCAGGGAAGGGCAGGAGGCCTGGGGAAGGGTCTCTATCATTAGTCTGATTAGTAGCAGCTGAGGGAGTTGTAGCTACTAGGATTAGTAGCAGCTGGAGAGAAGGAAGCTCAGAGGGGACTTTGTCACTCTCTTCAGCTGCCTCAGAGGAGACTGCAGCCAGCTGGCCTCCTCTTCCAGGTACAACTGACAGGATGATAGGAAATGCCTCAAATTGTGGCAGGGGAGATGTAGACTGTAACTGAGAAAAATTTCTTAGCCAGAAGAGTTGCCAGTACTGGGCCAGGCTTCCCAGGGAAGTGGCGGAGTCACTTTCCCTGGACATATTTTAAAGATCTGTAGGTGTGCCATTGGGGAACTTGGCTGAATGGTGGATTTGGCAGTGCTGGCCTAACAATTGGACTTGGTGATCCTAAAGGTCTTTCCATTCTCTGGCTTTATGACTTAGACACAGTTTTGTCCTGAAAGGGCGACATAAAGGGCTTTTTATGAAAATACAACTGAAGAGAACTGCCTCTGACTGAAGATAGTATGTGCTTCATTATAGCTTAAAGTTAATGTTCTGCTGTTGCGAATCAGCATTAGAAAGAAAGGCAAGAAGCATCAGTTTGCTGTGAGGTGGTTAAACTCAGTTTGCTGTGAGAAGCTTTACCATAATTGGCCACTGCCTCCAGATAACTGCTGCATGTTGACTACCCCTCTCTCCAATATGACTGATCTTTTCCATAACTCCTTATAGAAGACTCCTGACATGTATCCTTGCGGAAATCTGTACAGGTCATGTGTGAAATTTCATTCTTTTATTGTATTCTTCTGTGTAACATAGGAAATGAATTCTGGATTTACAGAAATGGCTGCTATTGGGGCAACTGATACAACTGTAAGTTATGTCTAACATTTAGTTTTAATATATTAAAAGATTTAGTTATATTTCTGATTAATTTTGTATATGTTCAGAAATAACTTCTTGTGAATAACAAAAATAATCCTTTTTATTGTTATGATTAGCATTAGCATTATTAGTAAAATTTGTTCCAACTAATAAAATGTTATTATTCCACAAGTTTCACTCTTTTTTTGGTGATTATCCTGCCCTGCACTTTTTTTGTGATTATCAAGGACAAGGGGCAGTGAACAGCTGCATAGTACTTAGCTGCTCTCAGGCTTTAAGCCCTGGCATGGAAAAACAAACCTAATTTCTGTTAAAATCCCATGTCTATCTGATAGTTTCTTGCCTCTGTTATTTGATAATTACAGATACATTTTGATATTTAAGCATTATCATTATAAGGAGAAAGACTAAAGTAATATTGTCATGTGATTTTTGCTTTTATTTCTTTATATCTTTTGCATGAGCTGAGTAAACTTGTTAGTGGAATACATTTTTTGTTTCTCAATTGCATATTTCTGTTTAAAACAATGAATATTCAAAGAAGAATCTCACCTCTTGCTGGTAAGAAAAGCTGAGTTCTTGGACAACACATCTTAAGATATCTCAGTTATCTGAAGGGCTTACTAGCAAATAGGCATTCACACTATTGTGATTTGAGTGATTATAGTTGTTGATAACAGATCCATGTTTCTGCCTGAAGACATAAAGTAACTTTTCCTTATATAAATAAATTGTATTTTTCATCATTCTCATGAATTAGATGTTGATATAATTCAAAGGAAACTTCTTTTTTATATTCAGCTACTAAACTATAACAGTAACTTATGGTGAATGAATTCTGTAGCTGGAGCTTCTTTTTTATCTTTCCCAGCCTTTCTTTTCCATGCATAGGCTTCTATATTGCAGAGTCGTACACTCTTCAAAATAAGCTTTCAAAGATGATTTGTAGTTGAACTTTTCATATGCCCAAAAGAGTGAGGCAGAGCTGGATGAGTCACTATGGTGTTGTCAGACTCCTTCTGCTTGCTTGTTTTCCTTTCTTGACTGCTGAAATATGCTTCTGATGGTACTTCACTATTATGTCTTTTTCTTTATGTTTTTCTTCCTCATCTCATTGAGATTCAGCCATTTTACAAGTGACTCTAAGGAGTATCTTATTTGAGAATGCTGAACCAAATATGTGTAATAAGTTGTCTGCTTTGTAACAGTGGAAAAGGAGAATATTATACTTCCTTAAATGGATTAAATACTTTCATTCACTGAAATATGAAGGATAGCGACAACACTTTTTTAAGATGAAAATTAGAACCAAAGAAATCTGCACTTTGTACACATAAACTGCTCAAAATACATTGATAGGAGTTGATAGCGTACTCTTGAGATGAGCTATATAAAAAAAATAAGATAAATACTCATTCAAACAGTTTTGAATTAGTTTTTTCTTGGTTATAAGAGGTAAAAGGAATAATTTTCTTGTATGATTTATACTGATACTTAAAAATCTTTTTGTCATATGGTGATGTAGCCTCCCCTTCAATGAAATTTTGCACACTTCACATTGTATTATTGCACATGATAATCCTGATATGCTACACAAAGAAGGACCTTTCACACTCTACAAAATATTTTTGGTCTCCATACTTTGGAAATTGCGTCTTTCTGGCTATCACCTGTTTATATCTCATCAGTAAGTATGTCTTCACATTCACAGGTGCAGGTCAGTTGTAAGTATTAATTCTTAATAGAATGACATAGAAATTTCATGCTTGGAACAAGAATCTAGAGGGGCACCCTATTCTATCACATTTTCCTTTGTTAATTTCTGTGTTTTTCTTCCTTTCTCCTTTTTAGGAGAGACTTCTTAGGTCTTTATTAGTGTAGCTTGACATCAGAGGAAATTTGGAAATATACTCTAATTTTTGGAAATTTATCTAGGAACTCCTTTATATGTATGATCTATTTGCTTCTAGCACATCTAATAATCATGTTTGGAAGCCAGATGAAGTTTGGGAACCTCCAGTGTAGCCAAAAGACAAGCGATTGATATTCACATATATTCCAATGCTTTGGTTATTGGAAGTGTGAGCACAGCTCCAGAGTGTTAAGAAATTTAGGGGGAAATAATGTGTATGATCCCTCATATTTGTGCTTGTTAGGAGTAATAATTTTTCACTTAAAAAGTAAGAGATTTATAATTACAACTTTTCCTAGAGGAAGAAGGTTTGTGCATTTAATCTGTCTCATATGAGTTGCTGGCAGCAATAGTGAAATGTTCTTTCAAATTTCTTTCTCCTGCTACAGATTTTCATTATTTTGCATACCTATTGCAGGGATAGGAATAGTGGAATTATGTTCCTGTACCAGGTGTAGATGCCCATGTATTGACAGGAACAGGGGCCTGGCACATCTGGTGCAGTCTTCCCCTACAAGACTTCAGGGCACAGCTGAGCCCCTCTGACAAGATGCTGGCGCCTCTGAGAAAACACATCAAAGAGGGGGAAAAACACTGCACAAGAGAGAAAGGAGGGGGGAGAACAGCTATGAGAAACAGCCCTGCATTCACTGAGGTTGGTGAAGAGGAGGGAGGAGGTACTCTAGACCTGGAGCACAGATTCTCTTGCAGCCTGGGATGATCATGTTGAACCAATTTGTCCCCTACAGCCCATGGAGGACGACACTGGAGTAGAAGGCAAATATTTCATGAAAGAAACTGCAGTGGCAGGGACCCACTCAGGAACAGAGGAAAAGTATTAGGGGGAAGAAGTAGCAAGGAAGAATTGTTATGGACTGACCTCAACCCTGACTCCCCACCCTCTGTGCTCCTCAATAGAGGAAACCAGAAAGAAGAAGTTAGGTTTGGGAAAAAGTGAGAGAGAGAACAAAAGGGGTTTTAGCTTTTGTCTTTGCTTCTAACTATTCAAATCAATTTTAATTATCAATATTCATAAATTAAACTCCCTAAATTGAGTCTGTTTTGCCCACGATGGCAGTTGGCAAGGGTTCTCCATTTCTTTATATTAACCCATGAACTTTTTTCCATCTTATTTTCAACCACCATGCTCTTAAGAAGGGAGAATGAAATAGCAACTTGGTGGGAGGCCAAGGTAACACCATCCGAGTGAGCAACATCAAATTTTGGGCCAGTTTATTTCTCATTTTTACTTGGTTTCTCAGACTAAAAAAATGTCATTAACAGAACAAGGATTGAAAAAAATGCAGATTTTAAAACACTTAAGTGCTAATCATTATACATTTAGGTTTCTACTTCATTATCTGTGCATATATATTTAGACAATCTGGGTAAGATATAAGGCATGCAATAGCCCAGAAATTGATTAGCATTATAACAGTTATTATAATAGTTATTGTAACAGTTATTATCTGCAAACAACAGCTCAAATGAGTGGTCCCATTGATATAGCTGAACTTTATTTCTCATTTTTCAACATTATTCTTTATAATGATATGCAGTCACATTTTAAGTTTTGAAAATAATTCCAAGCTTAATTTTTTTTTTTGACAGCATGATCAAGAATAAAGAGTTGTGAGTTATACCTTCATTTAACTCATAGAAGTAAATTGCTTTAAATGATTTCATTGTTTCTACCGAGGTCCTACTGGCTGGCACTTTTGTTGTGCAACTAATCTCTTTTTGCACATAAAGGTATAAAATTTAGCTCACTTTTTCCCAAGTGAAGACACTGTATTGATTATGACACATGCCAAGAGTAAAAGGAGGAAAAATGCATGTAAATCCATTAAAATTCCAATCTCTTTGCATAGCAGCTGTGTAGAATTTAGGTCTCTAGCTTGACCTGGATTATCTGGATTTCTTCTCTAGCCAGCAGATGGTCACCTCCAGAAAGTAGTGCTACTGTTCATCAGAGGTTCATATTCTAAGGTTGAATAAAGTCCCTTCTTAAGGTAAAGGAAATACCAAAAAAAAAAATTATATATGTTGATAAATGTCTATAGTGCATAGAAATACACTGAAACATGTATAGGCTACATAATTAGGGAGAGGAAACCATTCATATTTTCTGCCTTTATATGGCAGCTGCTGTGTTGGACTTCCCACGTTAGCTTAGAGAATGATTGTTCCTTGACACAACAAAAATCACTTACTCAACCAAACCTCATGGATGGTTTATCTCACCAGTGTCTGCCTCGAAGTAGTTCTTCTGTACTCATAATTTTCTCCTGTGATAGACCATTTATTTATTTGCATTGTATGGCAGTGAGCGAGCTGGAGGAGTAGCAAGCACTATGCAGAGGAGTGCGATTGGGTAACAACAGTAAATGTATTTATGGACACAGGCTGGAGGTAGAAATATTTATTCTAGTTTTAATTGTTTCAGTCTTTTATGTGTTTGCAAAACCAAAAGTATTTGAAAGAGGGTAAAGAGGTGTCATACCTGAGAAATACACATATTAACCTATCAAACTGGGAGAACAAGAGGTGAATCTAATTGTCGTTTCTAAAATGTAAAATACCTGCATATTCTATTTGGGAAAGAAAACAATGATATTTTGGCAGGAACCCAGAGAACCTACTAGTAGACACAAGGAGTATCATGAATTTTGAGGATTTACTCCCTCTCTAAACTCACAAATCCTATCATTAGGACAGGATATCCCACTTACTTTTAAAAAAGCATGATGAAATATGAAACCAAACTTTAGGACAATTGTTCTAATTTTCCTCTCACTACTTCATGTCAGTCTTTCTACCTTATCTCATTTCATGGCAAAGGAACTTTGATTTCAAATACCTTAATCAATTTTAAAAACAACATGGAGGCTTCAAAGCCTCACACACAAATTTTCAAAAGTCTCTGGATGTTTAATGAGCTGATGATGTGATTAGATTGGGATGTAGCATCTAATATAATATTTATTTTATATACATTATTTTTATTATATATATATGTATATGTATGTATTTATGTAATATATATTTTATAGTAAAAGCATGGGGACTAGAGCAAATTAGATTCCTATGCTATTAAATCTGGCCTTGTGGTTGATGAGAAATAACTCTTTATTGGTGAGGGAGGGCATGCCACGCTCATTGCTTTCCCTGCAAAGGAACAGTGGCTCTGTAGGCTCTTGCATTTTCTGTGGCTCCTGTGTTGGTGTGGTGGGTTTGTTTTCTTGTTTAGCAGATTCATCTTGGTATAACCAAACAGCTCAATTTTTTTGTGTGTGTGATTAGGTTTGCTACATCTGCTTCTACTCGCCACTCACAGATCATTATATATTGTCTGAAGCAATTTTTGGTACAGAAGTAAATACTTGAGAACACAGATTATTAGCAGAAGTCCTGTGAAGTGATTTTGCTTTCTCTGTGAGAAAGCAGAATTACTCGTTGGAGGTTAACTTACATATATGCCAGGTATTTAATTTTTTTCTTTCATAACAAAAGTATAGAAAGGCAATTTAAAAAGGTTGAATAATTTTCAGATTGTCTGACATTTTTCTCTTGATGAAATATGACACTTTAATTTTGTTCAAATCCAGAAGATATAGAAATTGAAAAAACATAGATGTAGCTCTGATAAAGATTTCTATTTCTTCTCTAAAAATATATATTTTCTGTAGAAATGTAGGAATGTTGATATTTTTGGAATATATCACAAATCATGCCACTCACATGCAAGAACTAACCACCTTAGCTTCTAGTAGCTAACATGGGTTTTCAGAGTATTTTCTTCTCCTCCTCCCCCACCTTGATCCAAAAAGAAAAGAAGTGTGCAAAACAAACGAGAATTTCCTTCATTTTCAAGTTATCTGGAATGATATACGAAATTAATTGCTATATGATTAACCAGGAATATTGGTGGATTTTGTTAAACACCCCTTGAAATTCATCTGGTCTCTGATTCCAAAGTGTAAGTGTTCTAAATCAAAGTGTATAAGATAAAAGAACTTCTCAGACAACACTTTTTCCAGAGGGGTGGGGAAAACTCAGGTCTAGCTGATCGCTGAAGATTTGCTTTCCCAGTACAGCTGCTTTAATATCCAACACTTGCAGAGTTCCCAAGCTCAGTTTTCAGTGAAGACTTGTACGTTTTCTGGAAAAGGCTATCCTGGAATCTTATTCAAAAGCAAAATGTCACTTGAATTATGATATTTTAGTGTAATTTAGGACCTTCAACAGTTGGAGCTATGGCAGCCATAAAACAAACAAATTCTCATTGTACCTGTGGTGATTATAGTGTTACACTGTAGAGCTGGAAATGGAGCATCCCCATCTCAGAAACAGATGAGTGACTCAAAAGAAGAGTGTGTAGTACCTAATACTTTAAGTCAAAGACTAGGCTGAGTATTTCCACCCACTACAGTGCAGAAAAAAACCTTGTTTGTCATTGATTTAAATTACTAGACAATGTTATTTTCCTATCACAAATAATACTTAAATTAAACTGACATCAACTTTACCATCTCATGCTGATTTTTTGTTGTACATTTCTGCCTACTGCTGATACAACAATCATCCTTGATTAAGACAGCTATATGTCAAAAAAAGTTGCCGATTATCAGGGACTGCACAGATACAGAAACTGCTCTGCTATGCCAGGACCAGACAGAGCTATAAATATATTAATTAATATATTTGATCTCAAAAGAATATGTATTATTTTGTGCTCTATTAATTATGTATATTTGGGTTAGAAACCATTTTGCTAAGATTTTATCTGTTTCCTTTCATTGATTTTTTTTATCCCTTAAGAAACAAACTTCAAACCAGATTCCTGGAAGCTTGCAAATACTTGACAGTTGTGGAGAAATAATGTGATGGACTGGCCACTTGCTTTGTGTATTTCTGACTGTCACAAGGATTAGAGTTTTCATCTAGAGTACCAACGATGCAGCTAAACTCAAGCCAGCTTTGGTGATATTAAATTCAACATTTGGGTATCTACATAGTGGTGTTAACAACCAGGAAGAGGAACTAGGTTCACAGTATAACCACAACAAAAATAAAACCAATTAAGACAGAGCTTGCAGTGCATAAATTCCAATATGACAAAAGAGCAGAACAATGTGAAAGATAAAGTGAAAATCTAGAAAAAAAAATTTTATATATATATATACACTTATATTTATATGAACAGTACTCTGACATCAAGAACTCTCTGAGATGCAAGCATTTAGGAATGTTTTTCATGTCTGGTGTTATAAGATGAAAAGGAGATATATATATATATGCTATTTACTCTAAAAGGTAGAGAAAAGGCACAAAGGACTCATTTTATTTTTTATACTAAAGTAATGTGCTCTGTTTAGCCTTAGAGCTGCAAATTATGTAAGTAGATTTATCCCATAGACTAGTGTAGCTATTTTAGCTTTCTTTCTCCCATGTAATTTGTTTAGCATTTTTAGATTCCTTGTCAAGTGATACCCAGTTTAAGTTGCAGTTGTAATTGATACTATAATCATTACATCATCAGTTCCTATATGCAAATCAGAGATGTTTTTTAACATGAATGGGATATTTTGTATACAGTGACAAGTTATGATTGTTTTTCACTGTTCTGTTTCTTTTCCTAGATATTGAAAAGCAGTTCTTGTGATCTTAGGATGGTCTTGGCTTGCTCACTATTGCATTTGTGACAGATGATGGATATGGCTCATGAATAAGAGGGCCACACAAAATACAGCCCATTTCAATTCTTTCAGGAAAAATTTAAGAATTCTTTTCAAAGCCAGCATTTGCATAAATATTGTTGAATGATGTAGACATGAAGGATGGTGACATGAGAATAAGTGTACTCTTGCCATTCTGGTTCTGTATTTATTGACTTATTCAGAGCTTATTAGTGTTTTTCTCTGATAGATTGCAGTGTGACAGCTGCCTGAAAGCCAATGGACAAGTTTTAAGACTATTCAGCTGGTCTTCTGATTGTTGGAAGATCTAGACTTCTGGTTATGGACCAAGTCCTATTAGATGGGAGTTAGGATTACAATTTTCATTTTTAGATAAGATTTCTCTATTCATCTGCTAGCAATTTCTTTCACTTGACGTGAACCCTGACATAGCTCATGAATTTCTGTATCCGTTCCCACAGAACAGTTTGTTTCCCTTCTGACATTCAAATTAATCTTTATCCTAGGGCATAGCTGCCAAAAGAAGTTCTATATAATAAAAGTTACATTTATTTAAAGTCATATCTATTGAAAGTTTTATTATATTTTTGTCTAATATATAAAATATCCACTCAATATTGTAACTATGTAATGTAAAACTCCTTTTCTACTAGTGTAGAAAAGATATGGGTAGTAGTTAATACTAGAGGGGAGATCATCATATGTACAATATATTTACTTTAACTTTGCACTAAAACAAAAATCAAACCCTTTACTTAAAGCTGCTTATTGTTATTTCCCAAGGAATGTTAACTGGTAACCATGACAAGCATAAAACACCCCAGTTATAGAATTACCTTTCAGAATATACATGGTCCAACATCATTCTCATGTTCCAGAGGCAAAATATTATAGATGCTACAAAACTGTCCGAGCTGAAAACTTTGTCTTCTTATGGATAGGCAATTACTCAAGGTAAAATCTGCATGTATGTAGTCCAAGCTTGAAAGCTGTGCCTCAGTCTAATGTGAGTCATAAAAAGATGGGCACATTTTCCAGCAGGTTCTCAGTTGCCCATACTGGTGCTTGGTCTGGCTTATCCCTGTTACAGTTTATCATTGCTTCTGGTACCTACAGAGTGCATTTGTAGTCAGAGGTCCTGTACCCTCAGTCAGCTCAATGTAGAAATCCTCATTTAAATTATACCCAAGTTCTGCTTTCAGTCCTAAGGCTAACAAGAGTAATAATCTCTGGTTTTCTCTTTTGCTATCCCTTTGCTGCCTCTGGAGTATTTTTTTCTAACAGATACTCCTAGAAGTCTTGTAAAATGCCAGCAGCTGTTGTGCTGATACTGGCAGTTTTTGCACTTCCTGTTGTACTACAGCTCTCCCTGCTTCTGTTGAAGTTCCTCTTCTGAAGAGATAAGTTCAGAAGGATAAAAATGACCCCTACATCATGATTTGTTTACAAAGTTATTTTGAATTACTTACTGAGACAACAAGCATTAGTGACTGCTTCTTGATCCTAGAAGATTGCTGTTAAAGCACTTCTTAGAGGGTCTGTATCTTCTCTGTCACTTCAAAACGTAAAGGAATTTGTCTTTGAGAATGTGAAGAATATCACAAAGGAATTCAAGGCATCGCCGCTCAGAAAACAAACTTAAGGCATTGTCTTTCAGAGAAAGAAGCTAATTTAGGCGCTGCCATGTGCACATTTAAGAGTCTGATGTACACGAAGAAATGCTGATGCATTAAACTTTAAAGCCATAAAATTTGTCACTGTATTCTTTCCAAAGCAGGCAGACATTCTTGGGGAGAAGCAGCAGGCTTGAAAATACAGAAGACAAAACAGTAATTTTGTATTACGTATTATCCATACAGATAAGGTAAAGGCCCAGTCAATCCTATCTACTATTAACTGATTAGAAAAAACACTGCCATTATTTCTTTCTATCCTTCTGTCTTTACTTGTTTATTTGGCTTTGGAGTTCTCTGTCAGTTAGAACTTTTTCTTTTCTTTCAGTGAATGTATTACAAGTTAGAGTGGGGTCAGACAACAAGTGTAGTGGGCAGGTGTGACAGCTTTTTAAAGACAGTTTAACAGTGCAGATAGAGGTTGCTCTGTGACAACTGGCTTCAGTAATGGTCATCTGATAACTAGCTAACTACTATAGCAAGTGAGCTTCCAGCATATCCTTAAATACATAGGAGCAGAACACTAATGGGAACACTACTGGTATTTGTCACCCTTTTTTAACAGAATGCAATGGTTCAAAATTTCCTCCCCCACAGAGAATTGTCCCTGGAATTACAGAAATATCTATAATCACAGAAAGGAAATTATACTACTTTTTTTCCGATTAATTGAGCCTAATATTCAGTTCTTGAGAACTGATAGGAGACAAGAGGCCTAGCCAGATTTGATTAAAGATTTATTTGTTGATAAGAGGAAGATGGACATTTTAAGTTAGTCTGTTTCAGCTAAGGATAGACCAATAAGGAGGCTGTTGAAAGTAGAGCCAAGATAAGATAAATATTTATTTTTAATTATAAATATTATAATTTGCTAAAAGAGGTAAGTTACCATGAAAAATGATTGTTCACTTTTCCTTCCAGGAGAGTCAATTACATCCTTGTAGCATTTTGCTTTGAGAACATGACAATCTTCCTAGCAGGTTTGAGCTATCACATAGGGAAACTAAGGCAGTGTGGATGGATTGTCACAGCTCCCAGAGACACTGCAGCAGATACAGTACAATTGCTTCAACTACAGGTGACTTTTATAACTACCCTTTTAACTGAATATTAAGGTCAAGTGCTGTTTTTAGGACTCCTGGCAGTCCCGGCTTGAAAATGAATGCTAAACCTTGTGTTGCCTTTTTGGACGTGACATTAATTCACTAGTTTCACAGATGCAATTTTACATAGAGCTTTTTTGGGAGGTTGTTTCTAACTATGCTCCCCACTTGCATACTCCTAAAAATGGAACATCATGCTGTGTTGTAATGTTGTAAAACAATTACTTTACCTTATTTTCTGATATTAAAGTTTAATTCAGGAATGCATATGTGTAAAATTCTTCATGGGTACTGGTCAGTCTGGGGTGTAAAACCAAAAACTCTATTTTTTAAACTTATTTATAATGCTTCATAAACATTGAAATTGCTTTACTCATTAAAATTGTGTTAAATATGCCACCAACCAATCTGTGGCATATTTAACATCACTATGCACGGTTGTAGTGTTTTTCCATTTGTTGCTGCTTCTGTGAAGCTGATGTTCTCAGGGATATTTGATATTGTGTCCAGTGACTGGCAAATAAATATTCTTTGGAGGCTCTGGGCATAACTGACTTCTGCAGAAGTTCATGACACAGCAAGGAAACAAGCATTCCAAGATTCTGCCCGAGACCCAAACATGTAAGTTGCATTTATCCTTCTTAAACCAATAGTGCTAAATAACTAGCTAATTTCTTTATGTTTATGAAGAGGTAATGGTGAGCGGAAACCTCACTGGTTTGCATTTACAATTTTGGTCTTCAATGATTTAATCCTAGCATAAGCTTTTCATTCAGCTGCTTAAATCTTCCAACAATTAAGTTTGTGTCTTAGCTGTTTTCTAAGTGGTGGACTTTTTGGTTAGTAGTATTGTTTTACCAAGACAATATAAACTTACTGATTGGTCAATGGGCTTAAAACTAGAAAAGAAATAATGAAAGACTGTAAGTAGCTAAGCACATCTCACTGTCCATGCATATATCATGTTAATGCATATCGAGAATCTTGCCCTTGTGAAATAAAGATCTGCTTCTAATCATCATAATGAAAAATGAAAAGAAAAAATACTAAAATCTCATCAGAGGGAAATTTGATAAAGAGGATGTTAGCTTGGAAAACTGCAAGTAAGAATAGCCTTCCACTTCCAAAGAATTATTCAGACACTAAAGAGCAGTTTCTGAATGAATTGAATTTTAAACCCAAAATATTGACATCCTTCACTGCTCTCAAGTAATACAATCAAAATTTGATGGTTAAGATACTCATTTAAGATATTAAAAATTAGGGTAAAATGTAATTTGTTTTAAAAAAAGGAAAAGATAATGTCCTCCTCCTGGGATATTTTTTCATTAAAAATTATCTTCTCCAATAATCAGCAGAAATTTTATTAGATAACTTAAATATATTCACTACTCTATAAAGCAAGTGCTAGACTAAGAGAAATTGCTAGGACAGATTTGTAACTATCTCTTGAACTGATGGATAAGTAAAAGGTCTTACAGCCACATGGCACTGCTGAATACCAGATTCATGTCTTTGCATTTACAGAGTAGCAGAGTTACTAGGGAAAGCTTGAGAATGAACGCTTGGAGAGCTCTTAAACTGACATTTTAAATTTATCATTATCTGATAAGATTGTATACAAATAGAATTTTTTGGAAATTTTTGGAAAACAATCAGAGAAATTAAGAGAGAACTCAGACTTTTTGCTTTGTTTGAAAAATACTTAAGAACACCTGAGCATGAAAAGGTGTATTGATGTCAAAATAAATTAGATATGTCTGTGTAGCTCTACAAGGAACACACTATAACTTACTACCATTTAAGTAATAATGGAAAAATTTTAACAAGGAAGAAATTCTTGCATGTTGTTTGTCCTGGTTTCAGCTGAGATAGAGTAAATTTTCTTCTCAGTAGCTGGTGAGGTTCTTTTTCTTCAGTGGGAGGTCATGTTGATAAAGAACTGATGCTTTGGCTCTTGCTAAGCAGTGCTTGCCCTGAGTTAAGGACTTGTCTGTGTCTTGGGCCCTGCCAATGAGGAGCTACACAAGAAGCTGGGAGGGAGCATGGCCAGATCAGGTGACCTAAATGGGTCATTGGAAAGAGATATTCCAACACCATAGAACATCATTCCCAGCACATAAACTAGGGCAGTTGGCTGAGAGAGACCAAGCACTGCACAGGGTTGGGCTGGGCATATTTCAGTGCCTATAGACCAACTGTGTTGTGCATCACTTATTTTTCTTTGGTTTTATTCCTCCCTCTCTCTCATCTCTTGCCATTACAATTGTTATTTTTGTTGTTGCTGTTGTTGCTATTTTTGCTGGTGTAGTTATTAATTTTTTCTCTTTTTTTAACATGTTTTCATCTCAACCCACATGTTTTACTTCCCTTCTGACTCCCCTCCTCATGGAGGGCAAGCAGATGAGTGGCTGTGTGGTACTTGATTGCTGACGGAGGTTAAACCACAATGATTTTAAAAGCAGCCTGAAAATATGAATTTGAGTTGAATCTTTTTATAAAAGGGGAAAAAGCCAAACAAAGTTAATATAATTGATAAAGGAGTGCAATAATTGTAATTTGCTTGTCATTCAGTGTGCTTTTAGTTCACTAGAGATCTTTACTTGATGGAAACCATGGACCGGATGGAGTACAGTGTGAATCCTCAATATAAAATAAGATAAAGTCTGCCTGTTAGTATTTTTTCAAATTAACTTTGGATCTTGAAAAAACATTCCAAGACCACTTTGCCTGCCTTGTGGAACTGCAGTATTATCAAGTTTGATAACCAAATATTTTTAATGTAGAACTTTGAGTTCATTTAAATGTATTAAGATGTTCCATAATAAGAACTTTGGAAGCACTGTCCTACAACCAAAAGTCATTCATTTCTGTGGTCTTTATTTCCAGACTGAGCAACACAAATTCTCTTATTTAAAATTTATTGACAACTGAGAATCAAAATTTGCCTAATACCTACCATTTTTAAGTCTGCATGTTCCATAGATTTCAGTGAGACAAAACTGGGGTCAAAAGTGGAGCTAAAATGCACCCAGAATATTTCATATATAAGAAACCTAGTCATCGCTATGTGAAATGTTCAGTCAATGCCACCAAAAATACAGCCAAATCCAGAAAAATTTGGAGAAGTGGAAATTATAGGCAGAGTAAAGATATCAAAGTAAAACCTTATGTGTGCCCTAGACAATTCTTAGCTTCTGGGCACATCCACTTTGGTATAAAAATTTCTGTGTGATGACAGTTTCAGAGATTTTTTTTTTTTCAATCAGAGTAACAAGTAACACTGTCAGAGCATTGCTGCAAAAGTCAAGATTTTCCTTTTCATCTCCTCAAGGGGAGGAGGAAATTCAGTCCAGACCTCACTGGAAACAGGAGGAAACAGGAAACATTGTGTGAAAGCTGGTACTTCACTACACTACCAAAATCAGACTACAAGAGCACTACATAAAATTACAATTCTCCCTCAGTTCTTTGAAAAAATGGCTGGAGATACATTTACAGTATATGAATCACAAATAATAGTTTTTTTACATGAATATTTTACTTGTAATTACAGCTCCTTTAGATGCATCTCAGGAAAGGTTACACCAGGAAAGAATGGTCAGTGGAAAAAATTTCTGCCTGCTAGATCTATAGATCTCAGTTAACAATTGATCAGTAGAGGACAAATACTAAAAGTAAACCTTTTGACTATTTGTCAAATGTCAAATTATGCACGAAAGACGCTTTTCAGTAGACTACTGCCATAGTCTACCTTATGCTAGGCAATGTTATCTAGAAAATGCTGCCCAAACCAATACTTTCCCGAGAGGAATCTGCTCCATGATAACTCTCTGAATTTATCTCTATTTAAATTACAACTTTCCAGGAACACAGATTCAAAAACTTTTCTTGTAACCTTTACAGTTGGCTTAAAATGCATAGTAGCTGTAGTTGGTTTTTGTTTTCAACTTATTTTAAGGTGTTTTTCTATTAATGTTACATTCTATTAACATTCTAGAAACAAAACGTTTGATGGCCGACAACTAAATTGGTCAGTAAACCCTTGTATTTCAATAAACTGATTTTTTTTCAGCTCTGGGTAAGGCTTAACTTCTTTAGATTTCTTTGGCCAAACAGGTGTAGATTTATATATACAGAAAGAGTTCTGTTACTTACACATTCTTATGTCTCAAGACAACTAAGAGAATCAAGTATTTTTACTGGAACTAAGTACTCCGTAAATTGGGTAATCTGATTCACAATTGTGGAGTTCAGATGTTGATCAAATGCCTTTTCTTAAACTGACATGTCTCTACTGAAATTAGTGTATTAGTTGTAGTGTGGTTGCTTATTAAAGAAACACAAAGTTGTTAAAAGAAAAGCAATAGGATTTCAGAATTAATTACTTGAAAGTTAGACAATAGCAGAGTAAGTATTTGCTGTGGAAACTTAGTTCATCTGACTGAGTGCATACAGTGCATTTTTCATGGATCTCCCATTTCATCTGTGTTAGTACCAGATACTGTTCAATTAAATGTTCCCTCGCTCAGACTATGCTCTGTGGACACCATTAATAACCTACTTTTAGAATTGCTCTGATATATGTCCTTAGGATTACAATATTAATGAATTATCTTCACAGCATAGCTCTGAGGTGAGGGAGAGACACTAATCCCAAATGCAGAGGTATCAGAATTGACCAAAACATTTGGCTACCCTGAAGAGCTAGGATCAGAGACTTCCCTTCTCACTGTGCACGAAGCACACATCTGGTGATTTCAGCAGAGATTTCCAGAACTATTTGCTACTGCAAATCACAGTCTGTATTATATTTGGTTTGCAATCCTAGTTCAAGGACTCTCCAATCCCCTTCCTCTTCTTCTCTTTCAAAGACAGCCAGGGTGGCGCAGGTCCCCATGCCCAGCACTGTCTGTGAATGATATCTGACGGACAAATCTCTGTCATCCCATGCCAAATCCTACAAGGTTTAAGAGAACTCTTTTAACACATGAAAACACTTGGAGCCTCCTGCTATAGCCCTGAGAACCAGGATACGTTTTGCATCAGCATAGCCACAGGATCTCTACTGTATTTCCCAGTAAACAGGGTGGTGCTTACTGGAAGGAGCACTAGGGCCAAGTGAAGAGGGATCTAACTTTCCAGGGCAGTGTTCAGGCCCTTTCTCTTGCCCCATTTTCACACAAAATATTCCACTTCATTCATTCCACTCCTCTATGAGACCAGAACACAGTGAATGAAGTAGAAGGAAGAGTAAGAGAATAACTAACATGTTTTCTGTAGGAACTATGGGAACTAAATTAAGCCGTGACCAGCTTGATAGCTTCATTTTAGTTGAAACTCCTTGTCTTGGCAAAAACAGTTACATTGTCTCACTTATGATAACATTATTTCAGTGTTTTGCTGTGATTATACAAATTGCATTCTGTGAAAACTGTGAGATGAAAAAGACCCTGAGGTGAAAAAGACCCTGAAGCTGCTGAAAGCTGTTACCTGCCTGATCACGTTTTGACCTGAACTTAATGGCTGGTTTATAGTACCTTACTGTATCATGAGCATTGGGAGCTTGATCATTCAATTAATTTTCTTTCATTTGTAGGAATGCAGCTATATTCTGACAGACTTATGCAAAAAAAAAAAAAAAGAAAAAAAAAAAAAACAAACACAAAAAAACCCATTATTTCTATATTTTACTAGAGTAAGAGAAAACAACACAAAACCCACCCACCCATTCACCCATCCCTAAAGAAACCTCCAACCAATTAAAATGAACAAAATCCCACACCAACCAACCAAAAAAACACCTTCACAAAATACCCAACCCAGCCAACTACATAAAAAACATTCCAGAAGGCATTTTACAGTATTTTAGAGAAATACTACTACTATGTATAGGTACATACATAAAATGAACTATGAAGGTAACAAAATTATATTTTAGTGTCATGTTAAGTGTCAAAAAATATAATAATTCATCACTCTTCAAATTTCTCACTAGTAAACTGAAATCCCTGAAGGAACTTTTATTAAAAATACTTGCCTGGTAACAGAACATTGTGGACTTGGGTTTATATATTGAAAAATCATTTCAGAGGGATTTGGACTAAATGAAAAGTTAAATTAAATGTCTATTAATATTTTTAAAATCTCTTTTCACATACATAGCACATCATCACTGTTGGGTGTCACTCTCATAGTGGCTGTTTCTGTTATTTTCTCATCTTTACCTCATGGGAAGCCACTTGGATTCTGTAGCATTGGAATCAATGCTTTAAATTTTGACTTGTAAAGATGTGAAAATCAGCAAGGAAGTAACAAGATGAAAAATGGTTAAATAGTACTCCTTTTAGGAAAGGAATGGAATCAAGCCTGAGAAGTTGTAATCAGCTTTACAAAAAATTAAAACATTATTTAATGTCAAAATTAGCTAGTATTGGTGTGAAAATGATGTCAGCTTTTTAACCAGGGGGTAATATTTAAACTTACTATAATCAATTCCTGCATATATTGTAGTTCTGGAAGTAATTATAGTCTTACCTGCCTTGGTTTTGGAATCTGAAAGCTTGGCGACAGTTTCAAAAGTAAGTCTCCTTAGTATGAGGCAACTCTAACCTGGCTGGGTTTAAGAAAATCACTCAAAGCTTGTACTGAGAGAAGCATGTTTTCCCTTCCAATTTATGTGTAAATTAGCATGCCTTATTTCAAACACAAAGAAGAAAACATTTGTCCAAAATTGCAGAGTGCTTTCTGATCCACAAAAAGATAGCCACTTCTCCTTCTTTTAATGGATTACAAGGTATCATGTAATCCATTAAACATGATTATCATGATTACAATGGTCATGAGGTATCTATTTTCATTTTAGATCCTGTATTTGGTGGAAATGAAGAAGCAATGTACATCTATACACATACAAATGAATATCTATATCTATATATATAAATGAATATGTAATTTTGTATATACATGTATATATTTACATAAGTACAAAGTCATATAACTTTCAAGCTTCAGAGTTGGTCTGGAAATAAATCCTGTGTGATGCTGAGTTGAAAGTGCAGAAAATAGTCAGGGCATGGAAAGTTATGACAGTCCTCCATTTTCCATATAAACTTAGAATCAGACCAGATGTGACCTTAAATATGGGGAAGACATTTGGCTATGCTTAAAGAAGCTTTTTTGAAGCACTAGTGTTACAAATATTATTTTATGATTATCTTAAATGTTAACACTGTAAATATTTTTCTTTGAGGTAGTTTCCTCACAAATAAGGATAATCTTTTATTTAATGTCACAGGTCTCATCTTCCTGAATTTTCCATTCTTACAGTTTTTAACAGGGTCCACAGCAGAACCAGTAATTTTTTTCAGTATTGGTTCTAGCTGCAATACTCTTAGCATCATCTGCTTCTTTTTGATGTAGCTTTTGTATGTAAATAATCTGCTGTTCAGGTAAAATAAAGCTATTACTAGATACAAAGATCTTTTAAAAGTAGATATATTGTACATGTAGTATGCACATTAAGAGCAGATGCTCTCTATCTCCTGTTTAGATGGTAAAGAATCCTGATCTGAACATAGGAATGACAGTTTAGTACTGACACTTCTTTGTAACCCTGCCTTGTGAATTGAATATAAAGTTCAGGTTTGCTCATGCCAGATTGTTTTAGTTGCCCCTTTCTTATTTAAATGTTTTGAGTTTAGCTGTCTTACCAACTCTGCATGTTTAGAGAAGCCTGGGCTGTCTGTAAGACTGCTCCACTTCTTTTTGACAGATATGTAGTCTATCTGGGAATGGTCCTCACCACTCTCTTTAGGCCTGTCTGAGTTGATTTAGGCAGATTTGATAAATGAGGGAGCAGGTTTAAGTCCACTTTAAAATAACAGGTGTACTGCAACACCCTGAGTCAATAATTTGAGCTCAGGCCATAGGGTCATTTTATTTTAGGCTTACCTGTTATCTTTGTGTAGTGTGTTATCTGTTGACTCTAACAAGCTCTGTGCTTATCAGTTTTTGAAGACAACACATCACCAATACTTCATTGTTCTTCCATAAAGGAAAGGTAGGATTTTACATTTCTGTCCTTCAAAGAATGCAGGACTACATTTGTTTTCTTGAAAGCTAAAAAATGTGGAAATCAGGAATGCAGAACATGTTCCCCCCAAGATTTACAGTGAAAAAACCCACCAAAACTGGCCAACCACATAATCCAGGATGGGCTGTGACCTGCAAAGTGTGCTGACAGACATTTCTGCATTCTTGGATATTCCAAGCTACATGGTGTAGCTTAGTGTTTCCCCACACTGACATTATGCTGCATTAGAGAAGGGATTTTTAAATGGAAAAAACATGCTGGTGTCAAAATTAAGGGATATTTAAAATCTCTTACACATTTCAATCATTTAGAGAGCTGCCTCACAACTTTTTACCTTGGAGCCATTTTTTCTGAGTAAAGAATCTAATGCATTATCCTAAAAAGAACATTTAATCAGTGCCATCATCAAATTAATGAAATTAATTAAATCAATCTAATCAATGAAATACACAGTAAAAAATCCTCAGCATCCAAAGTGGAAGAGTTAAAAGTAAGAAAGAAAACATGGAGCTGCAAAATTACTAGCCATAGTTTCTAATTTCATGAAGCCTCAGCATGAGAACAGAAACAAAACTCTATATTCACCAACCTTAAAAAGGGCTTTAGGAGTATTGTAGAGAATTGCTGACTCTAGTTTACTTACTAGGGTAAGTCAATAAAAGCAAGAGCGAGATGTACTATAATAAAGCAAATTTTAACATATCCATCACTAAAGACAGTTAAGAAAATCTTACATTTCTTGCCTGGTTTGGGACAAAATTTAGGAGGAAACTTCCCAAAGGGGTCTCCTCTCAAAAACAAATTCCAGCAGCTCCTTACCCAACCAGTTTGGGAGAAAAATCTCCTTGGAGAAAAGTGGAAAAAAATAGTTTATTTAACAAGCAAAGTATTCACAAGCATGAAAAAACGAATAATATTAAACAATGCTTGGAGAAGCCTCTAAAGCATCTCTAATTGCTCTGAAGAGACGGCAAATTCAGAGAGTCCTTCTGTAGTTCAGAGAGTCCTCTGTGGGTGTGTCTCAGTCTCTTCAGTCTCAATCCCTCCAGGTTTGGACCCAGTGTCCAGGCTGCAGAGCAGCTTGGGGCCCCCCTGGGCGATTGTCCTGGTGTTCTGGACTGGACAGAAGCTGAACAGTTCCAGAAAAAAAGACACAATTCTGGGAAAACCTTCCTTTCTGAAGCTAATGAGAAAAAACAGTGAAAAAAGTGAAGAAAAACTCCCTCTCTCTCTCTCTCTCTCTGCAAAAGCCGAGAACTCGGAGAGTGCTGAGCTCTTATCTCTCTGTGTTTTGAATACAAAGCGGGAAAAATTCCGTGGCCTTCTCTCTCCCTCTTGGCCTAACTTAAAGCTACAAGATCCATTTCTGAGCAAAAAGACAGATGATGGGGGTACCAGCATCATAAAGTCACCCCAGGAAACTTTCTTAGGATAAAAAGACAAACTTCTTATGTATTAACAACAGATTAGGATTAATAGGAAGCTGAAAATGTAATTTTTCAGAACAGATTATTATGGTGGTTTAGCATGAATGTGAAAGGGTTTTTTTTCCCCTAAGCAAGTTCTAGCATGGATTGACAGCTTGGCTGACAAATAAGTATTGTATATGCCTCTTGACATGCAGTCTTAAATCAAAGATCCCACTTGATCTGGGCCTCTTTCCTTTTCCAGATGGAAAGGAGCTAACATGACCTGGTAAGTCAGAAGTTCGGGCTGGGCCTCCCCGGGCCAGGCCCAGCCAGGGCTCAGGGTGTGCCCTGCCTGTGGACAGTGGCCAGGGCTGGCAGCATCCCCTCTCTGCCCCAGCAGCGTCCCCTCTCTGCCCCAGCAGCGTCCCCTCTCTGCCCCAGCAGTGTCCCCTCTCTGCCCCAGCAGTGTCCCCTCTCTGCCCCAGCAGTGTCCCCTCTCTGCCCCAGCAGTGTCCTCTCTCTCTCCCGGCTCCTCCGATGGGGAGAGGAGGAGGAGGATTGCAGATGGGCAGCACTGGCCCTGTGCCAGGGGCCACGGTGACTATGCTCTGGGCTTGGCTGCCGGAGATCTGGTCCGAAGGAGGAGAGACTTTTGAGAACTTTTCTCCGGAGCTCCAGGGAGCTGATCCAAGTTTGAGTTGCTTTAGATCTGACCAGGGTGGAGGAGGTTTCGTCCATCAGCATTCCTGAGCCTGCTCCTTCTCCCCCTTCTTCCCCCACATCACCTGCAGCCTTGAAGTTCTGAGAGTCAGCTGGAGAGGAGATAAAAAATAACCTGGGCAAAGACATTAACCCTTTTTCCCTCCTCCTTGGAAGACAGAGTGATTTAGAATGTAGAGAGACAGCATTGAGACAAAGTCAGTGAAAGAACTGAGAAAGACTATTGGAAGATGGAATGGAGGAAATGGACATTTTTGATGGGGCTTCTCAGGATGTGAATTATGGGGAAATGGACTGTTTTTGTAATATCCTAATGCTGCTTGGGAGACTGCAAGTTCTAGCCAAAGGATTGTGTGTACTGATATACATGGGTTTTAATTGAGAATGTTGAATAGAATATGTCCCCAGCTCCTGGGAAAGAATGAGGAGGTCTCTATTTCTTTTGAGATAGAGACGAATTTAGAGATAAAAGAGAATCCTTGTTTTGTGCTAGAAAAGCATTCTTAAAATGATGCCCCAAACATGTGGAAATCCATAAACAGCTTGGGAAACTGTTTTATGGGTGGGACTGCACAGAATCTCCAAAATTTGGGGCAGTTGCAGATCTGTGGCGTTGAAAGCCACCAGAACTTTTCTTGTGGCATGTTCTCCATAACTTTAGAGAGGCTCCTCTCCCAAGGTGATGTAGGATCATGTTTAAATGGTGGCAACTGACTGAAAATCATAGTTTTCTCTCTGTGTTGAGTGGGAAAGTGAACAGAAGGAGGTGGGGGGGGAAGGTGTTTAAATGTCTCAAGTTTTTGTCTCTCTCTTTTTCTTTAGTGTATGTTAATAAAATCTATTTGTTTTTACTTTTAAGTTGTGCCTGTTTCGCCTTTTTCTCCCAAAATCCTGCCTCCCAGTTGGTAAGTGGAATTTGGTGAATGTGAAACCACAACATAAATGGTGCATTGGCCGGGAAACTCAAACTGAAACCACAACAGTTGTTTCCTGGTTGCTGTCACACCTGCCTCTGGTAGTTCAAAATCCTCTCTCTAAAGTGAATAAGATCTTTCAGGGGAACAAAAACAAAACCAAAAAATCTATATACAGCAAAACAGCTCCTCCACAATCCCACACTCACTTTCACTCCAGACTGCTCTCCTGACCACTGATAGCATCACAGGCCACACATTTTCCCTTCAGTGGGGCTGTTGAGTGGCACAGTGTGTTTGGGATTTTCTTTGCTGCTGCTCCTTATTTTTGTAGTTTTTTCTCCATGTTGTTGTGGGTCTTCTGGAAGCTGCAGACTCTTTGGGGAAGCACCTCCTCCTTCTCTGACCATAGTACTCGCAACATTGTTTCTCACTCCAGCTTTCTTTCCTCCTCTTCTTCTCATTCTCCATTGTTTCTCACCTCCTTAAATATTCTTCCACAGAGGCATGACCACTCTGGCTGAAGGAATTTTCTTAGGGCATGAAGACATGCCCTAATAAAAGGAGGTCCAGTAGTGCCAGCTGAAATGGCACAGAACAGTCTCACTGTCCCCTTTCATAAGTGCCTCTGAAGCCACTCGCTGCCAGCACCTGGGCACCTGCACCCAGTACAAGGATTAAGGTAGTTTCTGCTTCAAAATTTTCCACAGACAAAACCACTAAGATCCATGCAAATGGTTGTAGAAACTAGCTGGTGAGGAAATAGCATAACAGAGGACATGCAGAATCGAAAAATGCACAATGATGTACAAAAGGAGAAGCACATTTTTTGTGAGTTGAGAACTACTCATTATAGCACAATTTTTCCAGGAATGGTGGGCAGCTCAGTCCAAAAATCTAGGAAATACTAAGGAAGAATAGAACAGAAAATATCACTATTGTGCTGTCACATCTTGAACACTATGTGCATTGTAACCCTTTCTCAAAATACTTAAGCACAAAAATGCAGAGAATAGTAACAATTGTGGCTGAAGTTATACCATGCTTTTTAGAGGAAAAGGAACTGTAAAACCATAAAAATTACAGATAAGAGCAATAGGTGATACATCCCTGCAAAATCAGGTATGGTACAGAAAAGGTAAGTATAGGGTCTTCATTACTCCTTTTAGCACAAAAACAACCTGGCAGGCTCCCACTGAAATGAGCAGGCAATATTTTCCTGGGCTTTTTTTGAAGCGGAAATGCTTTTTCACAGTGTGCTTAACATTAAACTGAAATTAATTTCCACAGGAGGTTATTAGCACCAAAAGTGCAAATGAATCAGAAAAAAATGATAAGGTGAATTAGTGGAACAAAAGTCCATGGGGACTAATGAATGTGATCATGTGACTCAGGATGTCATAAAACTGATTCCTGGAAAGGAACACCAGCAGATGCATTACCTTTTAACAAACCTTGGAGAGCAGGCTTTGCAGGACACTTCTGAAAGCAAGTTTTTGGCAAATGATCTGAACCAGTAAAGCAGTCCTAAAACACAAAAGATGAGGAGCAGCCTTACTTAGCCTAATTCCATTGAAATACATATGTACCAAAGAAAAGAGTATTTGGATTTTACCTCCTTTTCTGTCTTTTTCTCCTGTTGGTAAGTTGCAGGCTTGTGTTGTGCATTCTATTCTCATTGCCTTTTTTTCCTCCCAGAAAATGTGAGGGAGAGTAGTAGGAAAATAAAATAGCAGTATCAGCTGTACAGTTACCTGTTTCTGAAAAACAAAACCCTAATATGGAAGGAGGCTCACAGGAGATAGGCAAAGACAATGTACCCACAATAGTACCATGATGTAGCATGGAGTGACTGTTTACCTACATTTGCATTATGTTTTCAGCACTTTTTTTTTTTTCATTTTTTTATCAGTTTGTTTAATTTGATTTATAGTAAAACAGAAACCCCATTTAACATCATCTGCAAATAAGCAAATTTTACATAAAATATAGCCTTCCTTCTGTGGAAAATCTAAAAGGACCCAGTCAGAGAGTATTGGACTGTAGTACTACGATAAATCTGCACAATTTCTTTCAAAATAACAGTTATTAAAAGTATGCTGTGTAACAACTGAGGCATGGACTCAGACCAGCAGGGATACTGAAAGGTTTATTCAGACAGACAAGCTGTTTTTATACACTTCTTCAAGACACTGTATTTCCTTACATGGTATTTTTCACTAAGTGACCTATCACACATTGCCATGTCAGAAACACACTTTCCTAATGCCTTTCTTTGAGGTGATCACGGGCTGTTCAGGTGTCTGGCAGCTTATGGCAGTCTCTGTCAGGAATCTACCACATTGCATCTCCTTCCCAGAAGGTCAGCCAGAGACAAGCCTCTCTGTGCTGCCACGGGGTTCTGCAGGTGCATCTCACAACCTGTAACTTTATTCTATTTTATTTCTCTCTAAAATGCTGAGGAGCCCCAATCATACCTGCAAAATATTTCAGATCTTCTGTTTACTTCTCTGCAAAGGGTCTGTCATGGAACATTTTAGTTCCAGTTTGGGTGTTTTTGTAGATACAGTGTTGACTGCAACAGCAAAATTCAGCTTATTTTTCAGTATACAGTCTGATGAATGAACTAAAAGAAATTACAGTCTTTTCTGCACATTTAATTTTATTGTTTATGACAAAAATAGAGCTCACCTCAACCTATTTGCTTTGGACCTCTCTTCTTTGCTGATTTCATAGCTTTTATTTATTTAAATATTTCTCAGCAAAAGTTTTTCAGTGCTCTCCATTCACATAGCCTTGCTTCAAACACTCATGCCTTAGTCTTAATAAATCCCAAATATATCCACTCAGCTATAAAACTTTATTGATGTCAACCCTTGAGGTGTTGTTTTTTTTTTCCTTTTTTCTTTTTTCTTTTTTTTTTTTTTTTTTTTTTTTTTTTTAGTGGGTGACTGAGTGAGGAGCTAGTGAGTAAGTGAGTGAGTGAGTGAGTGACTTCTTAGTACTCAGGTACTGGCTGGGGATAAACCTCAATACACATTAATTAAGGAAGATGATATTACATACTAATACATTACTTACATAATACTTACATAGTAATATATTACTTATATAATACATTACTTATACCCTGTCTAAGTCAGCAAATTTTGACTAAGTGGGACAAAAATGCAATGATCAGTGACAAATAAAAATTCCCATTAGAAAATACAGCAACATTTGCAAACATTTTGTAAAAATGACTGAAGATACTGGGGTTTTTCCACAAAGGAAAAAATAATGATAGAAATTGCATAGAATACAACTTTTCCCTAAAATATACTTTCATTAGCTCCAGCACTTAGCACTCATCTGGCTCTCAGCTCCCGGCATTAATATCTTTAATGTTTAATATTCATGCCATGCTCCTATAGTAGTAACTTTTAATAAAAATGTAAGGAGAATATCAACTCGAACACATTAACTTTATAACATGTTTCTTTATTTGAAAGTAAAGCACTTAAATTATGTCATGAATGTATTTTTTCAAATTGCAACTCTCAAATGGGTGCTCTACTGCACTTACTCCCCTTATACTTCCTTGACATGGAAGTAAATGAAGCTTTTAAAATAGGAGTTGAATAACATAAATAAAAAAAATTATGACAAAGTTTAAAATAACATTTTATAGACAGTTACCTTGGTAAGTAATAATGATTTTTTTTCAGTGTGTTCATTGGCCATATCGTTCTCACCCAAACACAGATTTCCCAGTAGATCTGAAAAAAACTCAGAATTTGATAACAATCTGTTTTATTTCAAAAGGAGCTAGTTACATGAAATGAAATACCAAAGGGGGGTTGGATTTGGTTTTAATTTTTCATACACTCCGTTGCTAAAGATTTTTGTGTGGTAACACATTCCATTTTTATGGGTGCTTTTGGCTAGCCTAAGTAGCACTGGAGGCAAAAGAATGAGATCACTGCTGCAATTGTAAAAAGGAAATACTAGAGGTTATTTTGCATAAATTAGATTTATTCTGATTGACTGGGCTAGTTATTTAAAGATCTGGTTTCATCTCCTATTCAGTGTAGGCCACTTAGAGAAAAATTTTATAGTAGTAGAAATGGTAATGTACAAGGAAAAAAAGGCTCTACAGGCTGAGTCTATCTAACTGTAAGATTGTCCAATTTACAACATAGATTTTCTGATCTTGAGAGTGCATGTCTAAAATTGTCAAGTTACTATAAATACATACAGAAAAGTTGGAATTATTTTCGCAAGAGTTAAAGTCAAAATACAGCCCAGAAATCTTATTTCATCTTTAGCAGGTCAACCCCTTGAGAATTTATTACTGTAACAGTTAGGACTAATTGAAGCCCTGACAAATTTGAAAATCATCTGCCTGCTTTACTCATGCTCCTGACAAAGTATTTGTCTTTTAACTTTACTGAAAGTTTTCCTTTCATGAAGAATAGACTTTTTGAATTGGTAATTTAATTTCTGATTCTCAGTTAAGGTTTAAATAAAATTTCCCCTTTCATTTGTCAGTGTTGTATATACAGATGTGGTTTGAAATTTAACTGATAAAAAAAAGCAACTTACAGCACTTTTAGCAGAGAAAAGAAGAAAAGCTGTACAGGTCATATGGCCTTACAAGTAACTTAGGAAAAAAATAGAAATTGCCCATAATGTGGAATTTACATAGAAGTTTATTAGTGGACTCGAAGATAAACATTTATTGAATTTTTTTTCTTTTTCATCTGTTTGCTACTTGAACATCAAAAATTAAATCCTGTCTGGATTATATGACTCACCAGAAGTCTAATCAATCCACTGAGTCTGTGATTGAAAAACAGGATGGAATTTCTTTGTTGCAGTTATTAGACAGCTGAAGCTGACAAATGGGGAAATCTTTCTCTATTCCATATTATGATACTTCAAAGAGCAAGACCATCTGCAGACATACATACTTTTTTTGCATACTAATATAAGACTGAAATTTACTCGCATGGCAATTACTAAGAAGAATATTTATATGGAAGATACTTTGAAAACAGAAAGAGATTCAGCAGTTCAAGAAACACATATTTTTTACATTCACTTTTTTTTTTTTTTTTTTTTTTTCCTGACTGAAAAAAACATTCCTGTTCAGAAACTGCTATTATGTGAATGATTATCTGTATTAGATCTGCATGGGAAAACACAAAACAGTTGTACAAGTATTTAATTCTTACACATTAAAAATAAAACACAATCTAAAATTTAACAAGAAGTCAAAATGCTTTAGCAATAGTTTGAAAAAAATGTATGTGGCAGATATATCAGATGACTTAGCTGGGGAGGTTGGGGCTGGGCAGAAGAGTTGAAACACTTTAATGTTAAAACAGTGTGTTTAGACTCTATTTAAACCTCTGCATGGTTTTTGAGTTATTATTCAGACCTTATGTGTATTTAGCTGCCAGGGTTGTATTCATTCCCATCTTGATTTTCAGGATCTGACACAAGAGATATTCTCAGATTATGCTTTTTGGAAACTGTTCAAATAAAATAGAATATTATATTTGAAAAGAATCCTATTGCAATACTATCAATATCTCTGTCTACTTTTCTATTTTTGCATTTTTGATCTATACTTAGATGGTGGGATTAACACAAATACTTCTTAATTAATTAGCAGGAATTAATTAAGAAGTGAGTACTTTAGCTTTGGACTATTATCCATGCTTCAGTCTTTAATCCAGGCCCCAGGGCAGAAAGCATATCATCAGTCAATTGACCAGGACTGATGATTAGGTGCTTAGGATGGTGCAAAGGTAAAATCCAAGTGAGATGTGACTTCATTCTGCTGTTTTCAGCCCGTGTGGTAAGAACAGATGTAGACTGAGATAGCTTCTGTAATGTTGGCTGGGTGCTGCTCTGCTTCAGAGATCTGAGTTCTTGAATGATTAATTCAACAGCTTGTTAAATTTTTCCTTATAAGTAATGTTAAATGCTGATTAAATATCTGCATATGAGAGTCCTTCCAAAGTGCAGCTGGTAAAAATAATGTGATACCTGTAGTCCTTGCTTGTTCCAGTGTATGCATTAGATCAAGTTTTCTTAAAACACAGAAACTGAATACAGATTTTAATGCACAGAACTCCTCCTACATTTGGCATATCTCCTTAATCTGTATTTATTTCTATAAATATTGGGCCACATATGCACCCTGTTAGTATTTTTAGATTATGACTAGAACTATGCCATTTTAAAAGTATCTCCATCTGTTCTTTTATGAACTCACAAAAAAAACCAAGACCAAAAAACCCTGAGAATCAATACGAAGAATATATTATCTGTAAGGACTAAACAGTATCCTAAAGAGGCTTTAGTCTGAAATAATCTTGAATATTTTAACAATATTTTAAAAATCCCCTCTATTGAAAGTAAAATAAAACCCCAAACATTATTATGAATGTAGTTTTATACAGTCATAATGTATGCAGACTGCAGCAATGCTTGGGTCTATCTTCCTTCATGTGCTTGCTATTTTGTAAGCATAGCTAAAGGACTTCACAACACTGAAGATTAAAATGCTCTGGTTTTCTCTGCTGCCTGCAGAATCCCGTAGAGTCTTTTCTGAAGTACCTGTCACACGACTTTGAGTTCTAAGAGAACACAGCAGCTGTTGTTCATTGGCCATATACAACAGCTATAAACAACATTAAAGACAACTCTTGATATTGACTCATTAATCACTTCATATAACACACTTAAAGACCCTGGCCAATATATAAAATCCAGCTTAGTGCTGGATACATAGGCACATGTCCATAAATATGCCATAAATGTGATGCTTAGAGATAGATAAGAGTGTTCACAAAGCCTGTCATCAGGAAATTACTTCTAAAAAAACTCTTTAATAGCCATGGCATGCATGCAGAGGAGCAGTGTTACATATTTTCCCCATATTGTTTATTTAAGTGAATGTAATTGATTTTAGGCTGAACTAAAAATCCTAAAATGCACGTAGGAAAAATAGAGGTGATCAGGGTAATATTTCAACCATATCAGCTTTTAGAGATTCAATAACTGCTCAAATAAAAATGCTAAAACAAAAGTAAATCTGTGTTTGAATATATATGTATATATATAACTTATTAAACAGGAAAATAGATTAATTTATCTAAAATGAGCCAAAAGAAAACCTCTATACACTGAAGATAACTTAGTAATCAGAGTGTTCGCTTCAGCCTGTGTCGTGCTTTTGATGCCTTTCCTCCAGATAAGTAGTTTTGTGTCTTCTAACACATGCTGTAAGTATAGGTAGGAGGGGCTTTAGCAAGCCAAGAAATGCAGCAGTGAAACAGGAGCTGTCCTTTCACTTACGGTCAACTGAAGTGACACACGGGCCCCTGAGTGCATTCCAAGGGCAAGTGGGTGGCAGGAACCGAGACATCACTCCTGTCCAAAGATGTAAGAACAATTAGAAAGGGCAAAATGTCATTTCACATTGAGCCCTGACAAAACTCGTCCTCTTTCTTCCCCTGAAATGAGAGGCAGGGCTGGGCCTTTGACGAGATGGGACCGCAGCATTGTAAGTCAAGGGCATGGAGCCCACAGGAAATGTTGAGATGCTGGAGCCACTCCTGTAGTGCTGGGCTCATTGTACTCCCCCAAAATATCTTCCTCTGCCTTAAAAACAACTGATGGAGATGGAAAGTGCAGTAACCAGTTTAGTCATAGGAAAGCACTCAGGTGCTTGCCCTGGCCCTTTGGGCTGGTGCCAGCTACAAACCTGTGACAACTTCTGTCTACTGCCGTGACCTACCAAAACAGGGTTTGGAAAAAAGGACATGTTTTTTTCATAAATGCACCAGCTCTTTCATTTTACTTCCTTTTTTGTGAGGGCTGCCAACCCTTTTGTACCCTGAACGGCTCTCCAAGCCTCTATCTGAAGGCCTGATCTGAGCTGTGATCTTCCAGCCAGCACCCCACCGTGAGGGGATGGCGAGAGCTCTGTGTGTCAGCCTTGGTCTGGAGGCTGAGCTAGGGGTGATAATTATCCCTTTTTTGGATGACCTGTGAGCAGTGACTGCCAATTCTCCAAGGGCCATGACAAGTTTCCTGCAGGAGCAGGAGGTCCCCGTGACCGCAGGCCCTGTCCTGCTCTGCCCTGGCCCAGAGCCATTGAAAGCTGGCGCTCTCCAGTCACCCCATGGTTTCTCCTCAGGCCATGGCATCACTCTGGGGGCTGCCAGGGTCCCACCTCACCTGGGAAGCTTGTGAGAGTTTGACACATGCAGGTGTTCTCCCAGGTTATCCCCATTCCTTTGGGGGGTGACCATTTGCCCCTCACGGTTTGCTGTCAAATGGTGCCTCCTCCCTCATGCCTCCTCCCTCACCCTGGCGGTCACTATGAGGGGACATTGGGGCTTGGCTGGGGCTGGAAATGGCCCCAAATGGCCTTGAACTCCTGTGGGAACCGTGCCAGCAAGGAGGTAGCACTACTTCTTTCAGGGAACTGTGGAGAGAGATGAGGTCCCCTCTGGGCCTCCTTTTCTCCACAATGAGAGAAACTGTGCTTTGAATTAATATCTTTCTTTGTATTTATGGAACCTGACATGCAGCACAGTGAGTGCTTCTGGTAAAGAGGGAGGTGTGTGTGCTGTGCAGCCAATAAATAACAATGGTTAATAACTGTTTTGTTAACCAGCAGTGTAAAAGCCATTGCCATGGGCCTCACCAGCCTAGTATGCACAAGCAGACACAGTGCCCATGGACGTAAAGGTCTCCCAGGCCCATATCCCACTGCTGAAGACCCCAACAGCTGTGATATTGTCAAGGCTACACAGTTAGTACATGTTCTGAGTATGAAAAGTGTTGAAATAGATGGAAGTGTCCTCAAATGTGAACCAGGATGGGTATTTTTACAAAAGAAACATTTCCAGTTTCATTTTCTTGCTGTAGTGGAAGAAGAAAAATCACTTACAATTGCTATTGTAAATAAAAGCATTTCAAGCAAGTTTGTTTAAGTAGAAAATTCTACTCCTCAAGGTACAGCCCCACTCTTTTTACAAGCCTTCCACTGAATGCAGTAAGGAATTTCCTCAAGTAGGAACTGCTGGGTGACAATCAGATGTACTTTTTTTTCAGGATGCAACTGTCTCTAGACTGGGGAATATTGAAAAAATGGTAAGTAAACTGATTTTTTTTCCCCTCTCATTTAAGGTATGGAATGCCAGAGTGCTGCAAAGGACTGGTAGAAGCAGGATATGCTGTTTGACAACCAGACAAAGAAAACGTGACTCTTCTTCACTGGACAGCAATAAACAACAGACAGGAGCCAGCGAAGTGAGCTGGGAGTCCTCGTGACAGTAACAGTGTGATCTGCCACTGTTACCTGTAATGACTTTGTTGCTTTTGTCCCTGAAAACAAAGGAGTGTTGCTTGAGAAGAAAAGGGTAGAATTCTAATTCTAATGCACTTACCTTTGTGAAGATGTCACTGAAATGTAAAAGATAGTCCGTTTCTTTCTGTGTGAAACTGTGTAGTACATGAAATCCTTAGGTTTTCCTGGGTTTGTTTCTGTAACAAAAATGAAAGCTGGTTTTAGAACTACCTTGCTAACAATTATATTTTTTCTTCAACATTTTCTTGACACAGCATCACTTACTGCAAAGCCACTTTTGTCCATTTGCTTCTCTAGTGATTTTTTTATTACATTATGATTATAATTTACTCCTTTAGCTATGTTATCTTTAGTATAACATGTCACTATTTTATTATGTCTGTTTCTGACCTTATTGTGCTGTTATTACACAGATATGACATTTCCATAGGTTCCGTGGTGGATCAGCTCAGTGGAGATTTGAATTCTCTGCCCCTGCACTGCATTAGGTAATGCTGCTTGCAACCACTAGCTGCAAATCTGTCGGTATTTACAGCTGTGGTAGCATTTCCTGAGATCCAGAGATCAAAGCGCTGCTTGTCTGGAGAAAACATAACCTGAAATAATTCTTCTGGGAAGACTTCTCCATTGAACTTCATTTGGAAGTTCAGTGCTTTCTTCTGGACTCTCAGTCTTTTGCCAGAGTCAGGGACTTGGATGACTGCTCCCAGGAGAAGTTACTGTAGAAAAACCATTGTATTCTAAATCAGTGCTTTGCCCTAGGCTCATTAATTAAGCTGTATATATTTAATATAATTTCCTGAATAAAGCCATGCAAATCTGAAAGAAAACTGCTTTCTGTGGGGTCTCTATGACAACTATAAGGACAATGCTTTAATTAAAATATCAATTTTTAAAAATCAACTCTAGCGTTTCATTTTACACATCGTTATAGACAAGAACACCTTGCCAGGTGAAGCCAGTGTCCAAAGCAGCTGTACAGGGATGTGCAAATGCCAGAAGGGATTCTAGGACAGCTGGACACCCTCCGGTGGGCTCAGCCTCCCAGGCTGGGGCAAGGAAAGAGCTTGAAGAGGCCCTCACTGCAGAGGAAGAGGGGCAGGGACAGGGGCATGAAGTGACCATAGCAAATGTTGGGAAGAAGGGGACAGAGGGATATTGGTGGGAAAAGGGAGACACAAGAATCCTTGAGGAGGCCAAGCCCTGCTCAGCAACAACTAAACTCTCCACCTGTGATCCACAGCCTTCCCCTCCTACATTAAACCCAGCACTGTGACAGTTTCTGGAGGAAAGGAATCCCAGGCAAATCCAGAACAGTGGGAACATTCAGACACTCGTCCAAGAAAATCCAAACTAATTTAAGACTAATGCCCCTTAGAAGAACTGACCTTGCTCTATAGACACATTCCCTGTAGTGCGAGGTTATCTCGGAGGAGATCAATCTCCTTGGTTTCATCTGGATCATCTCCACTGCCAAGCACAGGCTGTTCCGCATTGGAAGAGCCACAGCACTGTGATACCTGTAGGCTGAAAACTAATGGCTCCAGGAAACTTGCTGCTGGGACACTTGCCTCTGGGAACATCTTGGAGAGGGATAGGCTCCTCTTTTACCTTCCAGGCATTTCCTGGCCATCTGCATCCACAGGGATGAGCAGGTTCCACTCACAGCCACGGCTATGAGGGAGCAAAGACACCTGGCCAAAGGGCTTCCAGCCTCTGCAGTCCAGAAGCCATCAGGGTGATTCCGGGACGGATGGATGCTCTTGCCAGAAGGAGCCCAAGTGTGCAAGTCTTCCTCATCCCACTCCTCCATTGCTGATTGTCAGGGAATTCCCTGGAGAGGCAAACACCTCCCTTTGATGCTGGAGGATCTTCTTGAGCACCAAGGGGGAAGTCTTCTCCTCTGGCACTGCAGTAGCATCCTGGAGCCACAGACTGGGAACTGCTAGCTCCAGGATGCATCCTTCTTGGACAAATCTTTCATGAATTTCGCTTATGGGGTGAGCAGGGCTCAGATTCATCTGCTAGGCTCTTCCTGGCCATCTGCCTCCTCAGGAATGAGAAGGTGCTGTGGACAACCACAGCTCTGAGGGAGCAGGCAGTCCTGCCCTAAGGGCTTCCTCTGTCTCCAGTCTGGCAGCTTTCATGCAGGCACGGGGAGCGATGGAGACTCTTGCCATGAGCGTGCTTTTATTGTGGAGGCAGGAATGTGACGTAACACACCACTGTTAACGCACCACAGCCGACTTTTATAAAGCGCTCTCTTTCTTATACAGACCTGAAGGTCTGCACGCTCAGTCCCCATTGCCTGGGCCAGTTGCCATCCATCCATCCAGCCAATAGCTGCTCTTGGCCCCAGCCATCAAGGCCTGCTCTTCAATGGTCCTTACTGGCTAAGAAACATAATCACGCTACTCATATAATTAGTTACTTTTCAGTTAAAAAATGGGGATAAATTATTACTGTGAAGTCTTCAGGCCAGCTGTCAGCCATCACAATAGTATTTACAGTGTGGAGATCTTCCTCTTCCTGCTCTTCCACTGCCTGCTCCAGACAGTCAGCTGGAAATGGGAACACCTACCTTTGCTGCTCGAGGATCTTGTCCAGCACCACACCAAGGGTCTTCTCCCATGGCACAGCTGCATTTTCCTCAGAGCTATGGACTGGGAATTGGCAGCACCAGGATATTCACTCCTGGGACACACCCTTCTCTCACTGCAGTACTGCTGAGCACTAGGCTCAAGTGTCTGCTTTCAGGCTTTTCTTGGCCATCTGCATGTTCAGAGACAAGCAGGTCCTGCAGAAACTCATGGCTCTGAGTGAGCAGGGAAGTCCTTCTTCTGACTGCACTCTGGCAGACAAATCTACCTATCTGGAGGAAAGGCATCAAAAGCGTGACACAGGCTGAAGGGAACGCCCTGATCACCCCTCTTTCCAACAGGTTTCTTTAGCTGAAGTTGCTAACAAGTTGCTAACAGACTCGAGAGCACGGAATGGATTTGCAGATGTTTTATTTTTCGGACCCTCAGTCCTGCGTGAGACTCGGTAACTGGGTGCTGCAGAGGCGCCGACAAGGCATCACAGACGCCCGCCACACACCCAAGGGTGCCACAAGATCTGCTCCAGCTCTGGCCGGTCCGCGGGGTGCTTGGACAAACACCAGCGGACCAGGTGTTGGCACTCTGGGGACAGAAGGCAGACAGCGCCGGTCACTCGCCGGGCCCGGGCTGCGTGTGCTCAGAGCTGCCCTTTGCGGGCCAGCGGCGCGGCAGGACAAGCGCCACCTCCTTCAGCCACAGTGCCACCACGCCCAGCCCGTCACGGGCCACCTCCAGCAGCCGGCCCTTGAGGGCCTTTGAGGACCTTTGCTGGGCTGGCAGTGCTTTTGGTCCCCCAGCACCTTTGGGGGACCTCTGTGTTCGTGTCCCCCCCCCACCACCACCACTCTGGGGAGGCAGGCGTTGTGTCTGTGCTCCTCCAATTTAGGGGACAGGGGTTATTCACTCCTGCTTTGTGCTTTGGGGGCAGGCAGCGTCAGCTCTCCGTCCCCTTCCAATCTGGGGGGTCTGTCTCTTTGTTCCCCCCTGATTTGGGAGGGCACCACGGGCTCCATCCAGCTCCTGTTTTGAGTGGCCAGCATTCTTTCCGTCTCCATCTGATTTGGGGGTGTCAGCTTATTGTCCCCCTCTGACTTGGCGAGGGGCTGGCACTGTTGCTGTCCTCGCAGCTCCCAGCCACTCTATGTCCTACTTACCTTTTGAGATTGCACTTGGGTTTGGTCTTAGAGTTGCAGTTGGGGCTGGTTTTGGGTTTAGGGCTCAAATTCCCACTTGGTTTAGGGCTGAGCATTTGGGAAGGGCCTGGAATTGGGGCTGGTCATGGAGTTAGGGCTGGCTTTTAGATTAGAGCTGGGATTGCTAAATGTGGCATTTGCCTTAGGCCTGGCCTTGAGATTAGGTCTGGAGCTGTACCAGTCTGGGACTGGGATGGGGTTAAATCTGGGACTGTGAGGACATCTCAGCACAGAGTGAGATGGAGATCAGCATCAGGGTGAGGTTTAGGACCAAGTACACGCCCAGTAGCACGGGGCAGATGTCACTGCAGGATGTCCCTCAAAGAATATTCTCTTCTCCAAGCTGAACACCCCCAACTTTCTCAGCCTTGCAACATCATTGTCAGGGCTGAGACAGATGCTTTCACATTTTTAAAATATTTTTTTTCTGCAATATAAAAATGAGAGAAGCTTGGTGCCTCTGGCTTCCTCTCCTGGAGGAAGATGTCTGGAGAAGGGCAGGCTTAGCCAGTCCTACTCCATGGCACCAGCTGAGCCCAGGATTTGCTGGGGTTTCCACAACTGTGCTGAGTGAGCTCTAACCCAGGCCACCCCCTCTGCAAAGGAAATTGCACTTTTCTGTGGAAGTAAATGGAATGAGGGCAAGACAATTTCACCAGCTCCATTACAGCAAGAGGCTGGAATAGCTGGGGATGTGTCAACTGAGCATGACAGACCCCTGAGCTTCTTCTTCCAGGAAAAGCCCAGCACAGAAAGGGTGATAAAAGGAATCCCTCCAAGCCCCTGTGCCGCAGCTACAAGCACAGAGAGGGGTGGAGCAGCAGAGAGCACCCAAGTGCCAGCAGCCAGTGCTGCCTTAGGAACTGCACTTAAACCCAGGGTCATCTCTGTGGAATTTATTGTCATTTTCTCATCGGTTCTACAGTACAAAAGCATGCAAAAAATAGCCTCTCTTTTCATCGTACATATTTACAGTGCAACAGACAACACACACGCTGTCATAGTACTGAGTGCATTTATATCATGCTTGAATCATAGCAAAGCACATACAGGGGCAGAGGTTCAATTTCAAGTGCAACAAGAGACTGAAATACCAACATAACAGGCCTAGAAATTAGAGAGAGCATCGAAATTACAGCACAGAGAATCTGCATTGTACCCTCAAGAATTGCAATTCATGTTTTCTTGACTTTACACCTTTTTTTGAGCACCTTGATTGATGGCTTGTCGATACTGATGGTGGGTCTGGGTTCTGCCAGCAGCAGCTCTGAGCATGCATGGCTTTTCTTCAGGAAGGGAAGGAGCAAGGCAGTGACTGATTAGCTGCTTTCTTCCCTCATTCCATGGAAGGCTGCATTCAGAGCAACAAGGTCATGGCCTAATGCAAGTAAATTCAGCCTGGGAATGCCTTGAGCTGAGCATGGACTTGAGTAGGAGGATCTGGGCCAGAAAGGAATGCCTTGCACTGCTTTGCTCAGCAAACTCCACTACAAATGCGCCCTGCTAAAGCAGAGAAGTTTGGCACCTCATCCAAGTTCTGTTTCCACACAAACCCTCCACTCTGCTTTCCAGTTTCCTTGCTGCACACCAGAGGTGCTCTCAGTGGCACCCCTCAGCACAGCCTTGCTGCCTTGTGAAGTTTACTGAGATATTCCTGTCCCTCGGAGAGCCTGGGCTTCTCAGGGGCTGGCACAAAGCCCCTAGGCTGGTGGGACAAAACTCATGCGGTTTTTGGCAAGATGGGAGGGAAAGCACTAAGCTGGGGAGAGCAAGCAAGCTCCCAGCCACACACTACAAATGGAGAAATTTCCCCATGGCAGTGCTGCCAAAGGCTTCAGGACAAAGTTTTGCTGCAGGAACATGAAATTTCTTCCAGGAGCTCCTCCTTGCAAGTCTGGCAATAAATAAGGAATGAAATCACACCCTGGAAGTTATTTTATCAAGCCACTGTTTTGCATGAAGCAGCTGCACTGTCCCTTGTCAGGCTCCCTCTGATTGTAGTCCTACACAAAGTCAGCTTTCCCACCAGCAGCCTTGATGCTGAAAGCCTCATCTGTTTGTGAGTGTGACATTACAGCAGTACATTCCTGCACAAAGGGTTAAAGACATGGATTGTGCATTCCTCACTGCAAGACAGAGGAGACATGACCAGGATTTTTGCTTAGCATTACCTCCCAAAACCAAAAGTCTAGAGCCATTAATTGAGCAAAACGAAGAAATCCACCTCCTGAAGATCAAAGAGATGTTCTGTTCCCCCAAATGAGAAATTTCAAGAAAATCATCCTCAGTCTGGAAGAATCTGGAAAACTTGATGAGATGCAATTATGTTGGGGGAAAGAGGAGCCCTCTTGATGACTCTGAGCCCAGCTAACAGAGGCCAGAGCTTCCCAGTGCTCTAGAAAGAGCAGAGGTGAGGACTTGGAGGGGAAAAACAGAGAGCACACACCAAAGCATGAGAGTGCCACACCTGCTCTGCTCACTGCCCTGCAGAGCTCACAGAGCTCACACTGCCCCTGTGAGCCCTCTCCCCTCCATCACAGAGAGGAGCAGACAAATATTTACCCATCCAGCCATAGAGAATGATTTTACTCAAGAGCTAAAAGCACTGCCTTGCCCGGGATGTTTATTCTCAAATAAATCCCAGCTCTTCAGTCTCTCCTTTCTTCAGAGCAGAACCAATGTTGCTGTGAGCTGCTCTAACATGCACATAAACAAGATTTCATTGCAGACAAGCGAGTAGAGCCTATTTTTGCCTATCTGAGTGTTTCTCCTGTGCCAGGGCACATTTTTCATCTCATTTCATGCAAGTTTTTTCAGGCTGTTGTTTGTGACACCATGGGGGTGACTTCTGGGCTATAAAGGGAAGACTGTTGGCAGATTTGTTGAAGAAGCAAGGTGTGACACAAGCTCAGAGCTCAGCTGTGCAACTCAAGGGGTTGGTTCTTGGACCTGTGCAAACAGCTCCGGAGAAGGACTTCTTTTAGCTTAAAGGGCAAATATTTCAAAGTGGATTTTGAGATAATCTTAAAAAAAATTCCATTCCTCTCCAAAACTGAAGTGATGATTTAGGTACCACTAAAGTAACATGATATGGAGCTCAGTTGTAACTTACCAGTTGTTTGGTTGGATTAATTAAGGCTGAGAAGCGCCTTCCTGCATCTTTGCCCCACCAGCTCCCACCCCTTGGGCATCACTAAAATAACCCCAACTGCCCAGCTTAGCAAATTATTCTTGCCACAGATTAAAAATAGAATAACTAACCCCATGTTTGCATTCTTAGAGCTCTTTGAGCACAACCCAGGTATTGCGTAGACTTCAGGAATCTCACTGGGATGAGGATTACCAGAACTCCCTTTTCTGCCTGGGGTAGGACATGCTCCTGAGATGTGTCCTTCTCCAGAGTCACTCCCTGGCCCTGTCCTGGGGACACCAGCTGGAGAATGGTTTTTCCACGAACTGTAGGACAGTTTGCCCAGCTTGGCCCTGGTGTGCAGCAGGAGCTGGTGGCACCACAGCACAAATCAGTTTGTATCCAGAGATATTTGTCCCTTCCGAAGGCAGCAGTTCCACCTGGACAATCTCTCCCATTTGCAGAATCCCCTGTGCTCTCAAGACTTTTCACTCTCTAGCTCTGGGTACTTAAATCTTCAGTACAAGGCAGCAGGACCCAAGCAAAAGGTCTGGTGGAACGATCAGGGCATCCTTCTGGTGCTGAACCAGGCTCCTCAGAGGAGGCTGAGCTCACAGCTGGTGCAGATACAAACAGGCAGGATTTAGCATCTGGAAGCAGCAGTGGAGAGCTCAGGCCCACAGCAGTAACCTTTACAAGATCCAACACCATTACTAGCTTTCAATATTAATGGTCTCTATTAAATAGAGAAGCTGCAGTGTTATTTCCCATTTTGCCAATATTTACAGGTGAGATGCAAGGAAGAGCCCAGACTGGTCACTGCTGGGCATCCCACTGAGGTGGCTGAGGATGAGTGAGGGGAGGTGACAGGCTGAGGACAGACAAAAGGCACCAGCAGCAAAGCCCAGCTATAAAATGTTGGGAACCATCAAATAGGATTGCAGCAAAAAAACCAGGAACACCAGGATATACCAGTCACTATCAACAATCCTTATACATGTGTCCCCCTGTACAAAAAATGAGGGAACAAAGTCCCAAGTCCTCAGGATTAACCTAAAAACAGACGCTAAGATGATTATGTAAGAACCAAATTTAATCATGTTCTTTCTTTAAATACTATAAAATAATATTCCAATCCCACTGGCTTCCCAGGGGCATCTTCAGACCCCATAAGGCTCAAGGGAAAATAATGACATATATTTTGACAGATGATGTCACTGGTTTAATTCTCTGAATGGAAGAGTGAAATTCCTGATCCACACTGTCTGTACAGTCAACAGCCACAGAAATGGCTGTATTTGCCTTTTTGTATTTGCCCTTTTAAGTGCAACCTCTTACCAGTTTGTCAAACTGTTGAGATGAAGCTTCTAACCCCAAGTTTAGAAGCAATCTATGGATAAAATAGCAGCATCAGCAAATGCATAAAAATCAGAGTCTTAAAACAAAATTAAAAATAAAAGCCTTAAAAAATTTAAAAGATGAAGTTGTGAATTTGTGCTCTGTAGTTTCTAGAAACTCTCCACCAACATTTTCCGTCCTAGGAACCTCTCCCAGTTTGGATCATTCTCAGGAAACTAAAGTTTAAAAGCATCAGGGACACAAGAGATGAGTGAAGAGGACGAAATTAAATAAAATAGAGCTCAAACTGCTACCCTTTTCAGCTGGAGAACATGGTCCATGGGTGCAGGACTGGGTGCAGCTGATGGGATCTTTGAGAATTCCCATTCATTCCCAGCTCTTTAGGAAGAGCAGCTCTGGCAGATGTCCCTGGAGCACTAATGATACACAGATACGCTGTTCTGTGTAGCAGAGTATCGCCATGCTCCAGAGCTCTGTGACATTCCAAGGCTCATAGCACACACAGGGAATCTCATGTAACTCTGCTTTACAGCACTGCCCTGACTAAAGCCATGGCTGGGGGCAGGACTGACACTGTGCAAAACTGAGGGATAACAGGAAAAGGAAAGAAGGAGAAAGAAAGGCATAGGGTGAGACAGTGTTCACTCCAACAGCAAGATCTCATCCTCATTTAACTGATATCCAAAGACATTTTGCCATCAACTCCACATCAGGAGCAGGACTCCTGATGTACACAAGTGCATTAAATAAAACAATTGCCCTCTGATACAAAACCTGTCTCTAATACCATTTTTTTTCCTAATGCTTGAAGTAGAGAATGCAAAAATGCAAGGGAAAGGTCTCTGGGGGGAAAAGGACATTGAGACAAAAAGACCTCGATTCCTCAGCCGAGAGCTCCGACAGAGCCCCGAGGTGAAGCATGAGTGGAGAGCAAGGCACACATGGAGGAGCCATGGAACACATCCAAGGAACACGGCTGCACTGCCTCCGGGTTCGCTCTGCTCCTCAGTGCTGCTCTGATCCTCCTGCCTGGCTTCCTGGCTTGGTCCATTTCTGGCGGGTGTAGTCTGGTTTTGGTGTTGCAGTGCAGGCCCCACACTGGGCGATGAGGGCAGATGTGACACCATGAAGGGTGTCGGCCTCAGGATGCAGCCTCATCTTCACACGTCTGGCAGCTCTGGGTCCCTGGCTGCTTTTCTACTACCTTGTGTTCTACACATGTGGCAAGGAAACAAAGACATTGTGTAGGCACAGAGCAAGGTGGGGGGGTGCTTCTTCCAACCCAGGTCAGCAAGATCAGCAGGGAATAGCAACCAGCCTGTTGTGCTGGTACCATGTAAACACCTCAGCAATATCCCAGCACAATGCCCTGCAGTGATGTGCAGCTTGTGCCTGGACAGCTTTCTCCTCTCTGCTCCCAAAAATGGAGCTCTCCACTTCCCTGAATGTCCTTCTCCATGAGGAGGTATCTGGTTCTAGGGGAAAGCCTTGCAGACCAGCAGCATGGTTTCCAAATTACCTAGTTTGCATTTGGAGAGTTCTGGCTTGCTCTCCTTTAATATGATTTTTTAATAAAGATCAGAGTGATAGGTTGATCCCACAACTGCTTCTCCAAATGTAAAAATAAATGTTTCTGCCAGAACCCAGTTTGTCCTACACAAAAACTGTGCAATTGTTTCTGTGAGACTGCCTGGTCCCCAGAACAGCAGTCCCCAAAACCTGAGAGCAGCAGCCCCAGAATCTCAGCCAAGTTACTTACTTGCGTTGCACATACACCACAATACCTTCAGCCTTTTCTTCCTACTCCAAATCTTTGATGGTTTCTCATGTAGAAGGCTTGAGCTGTACTGCACTTCAGGGCATCCTCGAGGAGCAACATCTCCACCCAGGCCAGCCACCCCCAGACAGCATGTGACTGTCGCTGTGACTAGATGGAGAAAAGGGGACACCTCCAGGTGCCACCAACAGCAGAAACCGATCGCAGGCAGATGACTTCACCTAAAACACCCCCATCTCTCCATCATAAAGATATCCACAACAGAAAAGAGGTGATCATCTCCAAGCAATTGTGTCTCCCAGGTGTCCAACCTTGCTCACAGCAGTCTGCTTGTATCACAGAATCATGGAATAGTTTGGGTTGGAAGGAGACCTTGAAGACCATCTAGCTCCCATGGCTCCTGTCCATTCCAAGTCTTGCTCATGGCCAAGTCTTGGAATGGACGCTTGTGCTGGTTTTGCATTGATTGACATTAGTGAGGAGGGAAGAAGCCACCCATGAAAATGATTTTTCTAAGAGGAGCTGCTAAGAGTCTCCTACATGCCTGATTGTCCTGGGTTGTAGTTTAGGATGTAGTCTATCACCATCTTCAGTTAATGGCCCATCAATACCTTTTGCATGACTCAGAGATAACTCCCTCCGGGAGTTATCTCTCTCTTTAATGGGCCATTAAGGCTCTCTTCCATGACTCATCATCCCATTGTAAGATGCTCCGCCCATAAGAAAGAACCAAGCATTCTCACCTAAATATAAACTGAAATTTTAGGACAGTAGAAGCAGCCCTCACCCACTGAATTCCCAGAAAACCAGAGCTACCAGACCTTTCTACAAAATTTCTGTTTCAAGAAGACCACCTCGTCTGGACTGTTTCCATCACCCTGATCAGGTTGTATTCTGACTCTGTCACTGGTTTTTCTTTTTATATTTATTTTATTTTATTTTATTGTATTTTATTTTCCTTTTCTTCTCATTAAATTTTATTTCTGACTTAAAGCCTCTTACTTGGTTTGTTTTCAAACCACAACACTGATAAAACCAATCAGTGACTGGTTTTGAATACTGACAACCTGTAAAACCAATTAAAGAGCAGGATATGCCTCTGTGATATTCATATTTTAAGACAAACAAACCCAGGAAATTCTCTTCTTCCTCTGGCCTGAGAACAGGTAACAGGCTGGCCCAGACCTCTCCATGCAGCTGGGACGGGACAGGTGAGCCCTGCCAAGGGCCCAGACCCCTTCCTGCCAGGCCCCATCCCGGCTGGACTGGGCCCCGGTGGCTGTGAACATCTGGCTGCCAGGCTGGATCCCCCACCTACAGCATGGTCAGGCTGGGCTGCAGCTGGAATTAAACACAGAACGGGCCTGAGACCGGCCGTGTGGCCAGAGTGGCTGTGGCTGTTCTGGGCAGCCCCTGAGATCCTGGCACAGCACAGCCTGAATCTACCGCTATGGCTGCTTCGACCACTGCCCGGCAGAAACCAGCAGTGACCCTCTGCAGGCCCCCGGTGAGACATTAGCTCTTTCATTGCACAGATGAAACTTGCAGAACATCAATCCTCTCTCAATTGAGAGAAAAGAGTGAAGACACGTAGAGAAACACCATGAAGACACCAAGGTCAGTGAAGGAGGAGTCAAGTCCCAGATGGGAGGAGAATAAGATGATGCCTTAGTCTTAGGCTGAAATTATTTTGCAAGGCCGTGTCGAAGGACTGTGATACACTAGAATATTCCTTTAATTCATACAAGAAGTATGGGAGGATGGAGTGTTCAAATTGGAGACATGAGCAACGGCATTCATGCTAAAGCAAAATAATGCCGAAGTGATCACATGAGAAGCTTGAACAGAGAGAGAGAGAGATGAGAGTGATGAAGACCCTTTGCCCCAGGGAAAGAAGTCCTCTGTTCCCAAAGATGAAGATGATATCAGAGATAGATGAAGAGAAACTTTGCTATTGAACATCTCATCCTTATAAAAAGTACCCCATAATTTGATATGGCCCATGAGAGCAGCTGTGGGAAGGCTGCATGAGATGGGAGGGACTTCACAAATGCAGATTTCTGGGTGGCTGTTGTTAGTGAAATTGAAGTCACGAGAGACTGTTTTTTGTGGAGAAGTCTCCATGACATGGCAAGAGAATCTCTCCTCCCTAAGAGAACGGATGAAAGACTATTTTAGAGGTGGTAAACTGATCTAAGTTGCAGGTTTTGTCTCAGTATTTTGTCAGTGGGAAAGAAAAGAAGGTTGTGGGAGGAGGAGAAGTGTTCTGAAGGTTTTATTCTGATAGTTATTTTTTTTCTTTTCTTTCAATTCTGTTTAAAGAAAGTTTTCTTTGTACCCTTAAACATTTGAGCCTGCTTTGCTCTTCTACCATCTTGCAGCAGAAAAGAAGTAAATAATTCTAGTGGGTGCATTGGCATTTCACCAGTGCTCAACCCATCACATTTATTAGGTGCACTGGCCGGGAATTCTCAAACTGATGAACCAAAACCGCTGCACTAAATTCATGTTTCCACCTGAAACCACCACAATTCTCTTCTAGCAAACTTGTTTTGCCTAAAATTGGAAAATTTTGAAGCCCTGAGTGACAAAATAACTCACCTCATGAAAAAGCAAAATGCATCCAGGACAAAGAGAACTTTAAGTCTTCAAAGAATCACAAAATATTTTAAGTTGGAAAGGACCCATCACAATCAAGTCAAACTCCTGGGCCTGCAAAGGACCATCCTCAAGAAACACAGCATGGGCCTGGGAGCCTTGTCCCAACACTTCTTGAACTCTGTCGGGATTGGTGCTGTGAGCACTGCTCTGGAGAGTCTGTTCCAGTGCCCAGCCACCCTGTGGGTCAGAAACTTTTTCCTGATATCCAACATAAACCTCTCCTGACTTAACTTCAGGCCATTTACTTGAGTCCTGTCACTGGGCACCACAGAGAAGAGATCAGTGTCTGCCCCTCCTTTTCTCTCACAAGGAAGTTGCAGGCTGCAATGAAGTCTCCCCTCAGTTTCCTCTTCTTCAGGTTGAACAGGGCAAGTGACCTCAGCCACTCCTCATACATCTTCCCCTCAAGCCCTTCACCATCTCCATAGCCAACATTGGATGGTCTGTAATAACTTTAGTTCCCACTTATATTGTGCTCCTGTAATAAATGAGTTAATTGCAGGTTGTTTCCTTGTGTATCTACAATGAATCCTAACCAACAAATACTTCTGCATCACTACCAACTTCAAATTCTTTGCTTTTCTCATCAGCAGTATTTTTTTAGATAGCACATATTGTTATTGCTGCTGTTTTTCCTGCATTGCTCAGCATTTTTCTTTGAGAACTGACCTATCTATTGCAGACACCTTGTTCTAGTTAGTGATTTAACCTTCTGTGACTCTTATTATAATACCTATGTTGAATTATCTAGAGGTTTTTTCCTCCTTTGCTTCCTAATGAGAGCATTTTGAAGCAGTTTTCACTAGCCTTGGAGATATTTGTTAAGATTTGCAGAGCAAGCTTCTTTCCTCACACTAACTCTATATGTTGCCTTTCATGTCATGCTAAATATGGTCACTGAATAAATTCTGTCTGTGATATTCAAATATGTGTAACAGCTGTACTGCAGGTTTGTAGAAAGATGGGTCTGCAGTTTCACAGGCCACCTTACATTTCACCCACAGAGCAACTTCTTAGGCACAGATCAAAGAATTCTTTAAATTTTTAATAACTTAATCTAGCAATTTTTCCCATTCCTGGTGAATACTTCATAGGTTCCTGAATTTTTAGACATGCAGGATTTCACACATGCAATTTCTTTGCATTGCAATTTGCTTTAGATGAGGAAAACCCCTCAACTTTACAGAAAGTCAGACTGACAGATATATGAGGGAATGTGAAGGGTTTATTTCACTTTTGCTAAGGATTTGTTTTATTTCTCAAACCATATAATGGAAATATGGCATAGATAAGTGATAGAGGAAAATTTTTTATTTTCTCGGGCTGGTCAAATGTCCCACAGCATAAGAAGTCTCTGTTGCTGGAAACTGCTGAATTAAATGTCTACTCCTAGAGATCCCCTTAGTCACGTGGTCCAGAAACTTGCAATCCAAAAGGTTGCATTGTTTTGGCACTGAAAGAGATCACCAAGAATTAAAGCAACTTCAAAAGATCAAGGGACCTAAATTTTCTTTTGCACCTTTCATTTCTTTCTAGAAGGAAGAAAAAGACCAGATACTTGCTTTGGCTTCTGCTGAGAGACCTTCCCTTCTGTTTCAACCTCATTTAAAAGGCTGAGATGACCAACTGCAAAAGTAGGCACTGCTTTAGTCAGGACCTCTGGTTTTGAAGTGTTTCACTTCTCAGACACAGAAACTCTAAAAAAGGTTATCATTATCACACAGACAAGTTACAGGGAGACTGGCAGAGTTTTTTCACTCTTGCCTGAAAAAGGGCAGAGCAGCCATGGACTGACTAATTACAGAAGAGCACTCCCACAGGACACATAAAATGGTGGTGGCTGGAAAGAGAGGATAGGCAAGCGCTCCAGAAAAATTAAAATGTGGTAGTTATGAGGAGCTGGCTGACACGGTAGTTTGGGTTAATATTCACTTGAGACCTAAGACAGAAACTGAAGGTCTGCTTTACTTAATGTGGAAAGGGACCGGCATATCAGTTTTCAACTGAAAAGTAAAAATTGCTAAAACAACAAAAGAGGAAATCTTGCAGTCTTAACTGATTAAAATAAAGTCTTACTGAGAGTGATGATAGTAGTTGGAATACAGAGATGCCAACTAAAACAGAGCAATAGCTAAAACTTGCTAAAACTCACTGAGCCAAGAAGAAACTTGAAGATAGAGATGAAGAGATACAGGCTGTGACAGCCAGGAAGCCACAGTGTTACATGACACATGGAAACAAAGGTGCAAGCCATGTGTCAGAGTTGGTGTGGGTTGGTCAGTACTACTGAGAATGCACAGGGTGGGTAAGGAAAAGGGCCTGCAGAGCATGCTGAAATATAATGTTTTCAGTTCTACGTTCATCTCTCTGGTGGAATATAAGAACGACTGACTTATGCTTAAATACAGAACTCCACTGTTAAGAAATATTCAGCATGGTTATTTGACCTTACAAAAATACTACTTTCATTTGATTGGTAAAGGATCAAATTAATTTTACCAGACTTTATTTTCCAGCCTTTAGGAAGCAATCATTAAGCCAAATTTAAAGATGAAACTGAGCAAATGACACACAATTTATTTAGTTATAAAACTTCCTGTGCTGTACAGGAGACAGAGGAAAACAAATATGCAATGCAGTGGGTAATTGACTATATATGGGAAGCCAAGACTAAGTTAAAAAATTGTGTTCACAAACCCAAAAAACTGGTAGCCTCCCAGAAAAGCTATATCTATTGAGGATAAAAAAAAAAAAAAAAAAAAAAAAAAAAAGAAGAGCATTTGTATGGTAGGTTATGTATGTAGAATCTGTCAGTGGAGAAAGAGGTCTGTGAATACAAAACAATGTTTAACAATGTTTCATTTGGAGAGAGTCTATGTCATCGAATTGTTTTCTGGGTTGCCCTGTAGAAAGAATTTCACAGGGGAAGAGCACAGAACGGCATGTGATGTAAGTTAACTTAGCAAAGAACAAGGATTTTTTTGGTAGCCAAGCGTGAGCTCATCCATCAGCAACTTGCTTGCTTCCCTGAACTGAAAATGTACTAAGTTCCCGCCAAATAAGTAAGTTTTTCTTCCTAAAACATTCACCTGAATTCTAAAACCATTGTCCTAACAATGCTGCTCTGCAGGATGCACAGCTCAAATCTTGATAATCTGAGACACTGACAGAAGTGCTAGGATGTGAGACATGTCCAGCATTAATTTGTCCAGCCCAAGATTCAGGGAAAGGGGCTGCTAAATCCCATTTGCAGTGGTGTGGTTCAAGGAGGCTAAGATATCACAGGTGCTTTTGAAAGCTGAATGTCAATGCACCTATAAGAGATAGTCCTTTAAGATACTACAAAATCTGAAAGCGTGATTTGGGGGAAGCAAATGTCACCTGGAACTCATCATAAATATTATACTGCTATGAAAAAAAAAGGGCTTCTTAAGCTCTTACTCGGAGAGCATTGTGCCAGAGCTTGGGCTGGTAGGACTTACCTCACTACAAAGTGATTTCCAGTTACTGCCAGAGAGAATTGTCATTGTACACCACACCTCTCTTCTGTCCCTCCCTCTGCTTGGCATTTTTTTATTTTGAGGAAAGGACATGGCGATGAGAACAGACCTAGATGTGGTACATCTGTGTTTTGCATTGTGAAAAATCTCCACTGAGCAAACAAGACTACAGCACTTTGCAGAAGCTGAAAAAAATATTTTCGAAGTACCCGTTTCTGGACACAAGCCTAGATACGTAATATCTTTCTTTCGCCTAAGACCAACACACACCTTCCCACTCTCCAGTCAGAAAAAAACAGGTATGTGAAAATAAGTTCCCAAAATTCTATCCAGCTAAGTGGTGAGTTCCTGTTCAAGCATTTCAGACTCAGATTTGTCTCTTCCTCTGTAATTCTGTAATTAGAGAATATTCACATCTTGTGACTTACAGTGCTTTACAAGTGTTTGTTTACATATATATTTTTTCTTCCTTTCATGTATTACTTTATTTCATTCAGGGATAAACCAATGATTTCAAAACAAAATACTTCTTTTGCTCCAGTGTTAAAGTTCACAGTCTGTGATAAGCTTGGTAAATCAAATTTATTTTCCATAGTATTTCTCTGAACTATATAAATTGTGATGTTCTTTGTTTCTATCAAAAATAGCTATTTTTGATTTTGTGACATAATTTTCTTTAAAGAGCACAAAAAATAGTTGTCTAAGCAAAACTAAAAAGTCCTCTGTCTTTTATTTAATGCAAATCACATTTATAAAGTCAAAATAGTAAAATCTCTGAAATTGATACAATGCTTATACTTCCTAAGAAGAAAAGGTCCTAGCATTGAAAAGCTTCTAAACAACTTCTATTATGGTGTCTGGTCAAACATTTGTATGCTTTCCCTGAGTCATCAAAATACAGAAAGAATTATTGCTCTCAATACTGTCTTTGAGGAGACTACAAGAAACAGGATTAGATTATTACTTCATTTTTTTATGTGATGAGTTGCATTATTTGTACTTTTAAAAACTTTTTCATCTAAGAGATTTAATAAAATACACTAAGAAAATTATCTTTCTTGATATGTCTTTTTAAAATTCAGTGGGTGCTTATCTTCAGTATATGACTAGAAGTTAGCTCACACTGCAGAAGTCAAAATTTAACACCAACATCAGCAGATAAGCAATACAATCTTAGATCTCCTTCACATGTCTTCCTATTGACCTGGATGACGTACAGGAAATGTAATTTCCTTGTGGATTTTCCTTGCCCAGGTTGGTGCCAGTATTTTCTCTGTGGGCTGAAAATTTCTGATGCAGGCTTTCCCATGGGAATTTAAATAACTAGGACCTTGGTGATAATGTGAGTGGAACACCAAATCCTAGTTTGCAAAGAAATAAAACATAGGTGGAGGGGGGGAAATGGACATCCTTGCATTTAAGAGAATGGCTTGACCTGAAGAGGATACTACTTACTTACTCTTGGAATGGAGTAGACGAAGTGGGAGTTGTTGTTTTAAGTGCCAGGTCATGTTGTAAACCACTCTGGCTCACTTATACTGTAAAACTGTCATTGAAAGCAGGCATTAAATATTAACTTGATCATAGCAATGCAAGTTGAGAATTAGCTTCACAGTTTACCACAGTGGAGGGTATACTGTAAACTTACAGCATCTTAGTTATGCAGTAACAATTTGCACACATGCTTTTGTCTGCAGTAAATATGAGATTATTCTAAGGTATTTTAGCTGTCAACCAAAAGGGCTTGGTTGTTCACCTGCCAGTAAAGGTCTATAAGGTCTATAAAGTGCTGATGAAGACAAAGAAAAATCCCTTTTTTGACAGGAATTTGAGTCCAAATCCTTTGTATGCCAGGCAAGTGCAGAACAGGCTAAAAGCTAGGTCTGACCTGTCCAGAAGACCAGAAATTCAGTTTTGGGTATGAAGAAGACTTCTTTTTGTTGAAACTTACAAGGATGCCATAACAGTGTTGTTGAACTATGCTTTTCCATTTAGGAAAAAGAAAGGGGAAAAAATCTCAACAAAATGTCAAATTTAGCAAATGCCTGAAGTGTTACTGTCAAAAAAATATGTAAGAAAATATAGTTGAAAGCATGGGAAACTCTTTTGTATTACTTCATCCAGCACAAAGCAATAAAAGCCAGGCAATTTTGTATTGTCTAACTACATAATTTAACCAGCATTAAAGTAAGCAAAATTTAAAATAGCAGTAACAAAAATGGGAATTAGTTCCCAAAGACTGAATAGCTGTTGCTGTGGTTTGAATTCAGAAAAATGTTCTTCTCCCATCTTCAAATCTACATAGCCTACGTGGGTATCTGGCTGGAAACTTTTATAAAAATGATGATTCTCAATGGGAGGCCATTCACTGTTATTAAAATATAATAGAACCTCACAAATCCACTATTTAGTTTCTCAGAAAATCTCTTTCCCATTGTCAGTCATAGAAAGTTCATGAAGTAATCTCTTCAATTTCACAAAAAATTTTTAGGTAATATATTTTCTCTTCATCCACTAATGTGCTACATAGAGTTATAAATAAATGAAACTAAAGCATAGCCTTCCAAACAAAGGAAAAAGTCACCTTTGCTTTTACAACCAGTTACGCACTCTGAAAAAGAAATCAACTTGCAAACTCTGTATTAATAGATGTAAAGCGAGTATTATTTTATGACTGAGATAATTCCTTAAACTTCATTTCTGCAGAAACAACTGAAAAACAGTATGGTAGCAGGTGTGTTGACAACATGTCTTAACTACAAATAATCACACTGTTGTGCAGGGGTTTCAGATTGTGTGGAAACTCAAGTTCACCTTCCTGTGATTCTAGGTTTTCAGCCCTAGAAGCTTGCCTAAATCATAGAAGAAAAATATCGACTTGGACATTTTGTGCCGTATCAAAAGAGTTTGCAAAAACAGAGATGATCTGCCTAAGTCTGATTTCACTTCTTAGCTCAGGAGAGCCATTGGAAACATCACAGGACCAATACAGGGTGTCATGGTTAAACCCCAGCCAGCAGCCCAGCCCCTCACTCACTGCCCCACCTGTAGAACTGGGGAGATAATTCAAAGGGTAAAAACCAGAGAACACAGGGGCTGAGATGAAGATAGTTTAATAAGGAAAGCAAAACCTACACACACAAGCAAACAAAACAAGAAATTTATTCACTTCTTCCTGTGGACAGGTAGATGTTGAGCCATATCCAGGAGAGCAGGGATAATCCGTAAGGGTGACTTGAGAAGAAAAACATCAAACACCATCACTCCAAACATCCCCTCACATCACCCTTTCCTCCTTCTTCATCCACTTTGTATACTGAGTATGATGTCACACAGTATGGAATATCCGTTCGGTCAATTGCAGTCACCCATCCTGACTGTGTCTCCTCCCATCTCACCACATATCTCCAACTTCCTTGTCAGTGTGTCAGTATGGAAAACAGAAAAGACTTCTATTATGCAATAACAAAAAAAAATTTAACATTATCAACCCTAACACCTAACCCTACCACCCTAACCATCACCCTAGTTCTAGGCACCCTAACTCTAACCCCAAACCCAACCCTAAACCCTAACACCTAAGATTTCACTGCAGGCATGACCAAGCACAAACAAATTAAGATTAACCCAATGATAACATACAGCTGTGATCTTTCTTTTTCTCTTCTTCAGCAATATGTTCAGTTCAACTAATAGAATAAGGAGGTGTACAGAAACATTTTAAACTCTCAGGAATACCCCATAGCTCATAAGGAATGTCTCAGTGGGGCTGGACAGTAGTGCAGGTGATTTGTTAAAAAAATATGGATATTGATCTAATACTGATATCCAACTATGACGGACAAAGACTCCCTAACAGTTTGAAGTTAGAAAGTGTATGTTTATTACATACAGTAAGTGTGCGGGATAGCTCCCAAATACACACGTGCCATTTACAGATGCTCACAGGGTCTTTTTATGTACAGGAGTATTCAATACCCAAAACACAAATGCATATTCATAACTCTGGTCCATCCCATTCCCCGCTTCATATGGTAATTAGCCAGAAAGCAATTAAGCATGTGTAGTTTGTTCTTTGAAATGGGTCGGTGGTCCTTCTTATGGGGTGGGGTCTCAAAATGATGAAGTAAGATGGGTCTTCCTCGCTTTGCCTTTTTAACCTTTTAGTGTTGGTGACACCTGCATCCTGTTTTCTCAAGACTATCTATTTATGATCACATTGTATTCTTGGAGTCTATTGATTAAGTTGACAGGTCTCCTGATTTATTAGTTCCTTAAATCCGGCTTATGTTAAAAAAAAGGGAAGTTTACCTCAACAATACCTAGTTAGCAAAGGGAAGTCTACACCAGCAATACCTAGTTTAACTAAAGTCCTTTATTCTTCAAAATTAATATCTCACAGGTTTTCTTTATCAGTTCCCTAAGTCTTACCTGGAAATACTTTAAACTATTTTTGCTGTTTTCAGAATCTGAAGGAAAAGCTGCCCTTTGCCTTAATGAAGAGAGGAGTTGGAGGTTTGACGTAATGAGGAAGGCAATTGCTTTCTGGAGTTGTAATTATTTATCCAGTTATGTTTTAGATGTGTTTGCAATTTAAAAGTTAAACTGCAAGCATGGAAATACGGCCAGAAATTTACTTCACTTTTGTCATTTGACCTAAAAGAAACATCTAAGTAAAAAGCAGACTCCTGGCTAAGTCATGTTTTATGTTATAGAAACAGAAATTCTTCATTCAGACTCCAAAACAGAATTGTATCTCATCAGTGAAGTGAATTCTGTCTGATCACAGACTCAGGCATGTTTAAGTAAGGGAGAGAAGGGGCCTGTTCTAGCCAGAAGGACAGATTGAGAGAAAAAACAGACACAGCTATATGCATTTCTCACCTTGTTTATTCAGTAGGCCTGAATTAGTCACACTTCTCCATTTGTATTAGTTTGAAAGCAAACCAGTTCGAAAGCAAGCCAGAACTACAATTGCATAGGAAAATTTAAATAAAGGCAATTGTACTGAAACAGTGGCTTAACTTGACAGAATCAGGATACAGCCTGACACCCCGTTGGTTGGGACGGTGTTAGCAGTCCAGTCAAATGGCGGCTGCAGTCCTTTTGGAGTGATGGATGTGGTTCTGTCAAAGCAGTGATCCTGTAGTAAAGTCTGGTCCTTCTCTGGAGTTCCAGTAATGGTTATGTGACTCTTGTCCTCTAGGAATCCAGTGGCAGGTACTGCTCTGGTGTTCTAAGCCTCAGATTATAAACAGGTAGGGCTGTTTGGTTCCTCCCCCTGGGTGGAGCATCTCACAATGGGATGGTGTAATTTTATGAGTCATGCAGTGAGGCTTGATGGCCCATTAGCAGACATAGCACCACCCCCACCCTCTGCGAGGTGTTATCAGGGCTGACTCACAGAGAAGACAAAGAACACTGCCCTACCTGTCCTAACACCTTATGAAGATTGTAATAGAATACACACTTTTGGTTACATCTTACATTGTACCCTAAAACACCATTTAAGTAGGTTCTTGTAGCCTTTCTGGACTCTGAACTTTTCCTCTAATTTCTTTAATTGAACCAGATATAGCTGTTGCCCTCTCTCCCAGTTGACAACCCCTTAATCCTTTCATCCTCACCCTTCTTCTATATCTACTTCCTGTTCTGTCTTTCTCTTCTGTTAGTTTCCCAGTGTTCTCTAACCCTTATCTCTGCTCCCTAATTTTTCTCTTTATCCCAATTACAAAAAATACAGGCTGTCTTGAGCCTCATTCAAATACGAGAAGTACTGCAGCTCATCATTATCAAATTTCACATACACAGTCCCTACGCATACGACAAACATTTTGATAAAAATGAGTGAGGTTTTAGCCTTCTTGAAAGGCATACTAGCTGACAGCCATCTCGAATTACCACAGAATTAGCATTTTTAAAATCAATGTTTGTGGGACTTTTGCAGTATCCTACATCACAATGATAAGGAGGAGATCATGAAAACTGACAATTTGGAGTGGTCCCTGCCTGGATGGTCATTCTGCTTGAAATATGGACATGGTTTGTATTTTCCTGCTACATAAAAACGTGCATTGATCAGAGAAGTATGCAATTTAATATACACAACAGTGTATCCCCCTAAATTAAACATCCCTCCTTGCTGTTGCACTGCAACTTTATCTTCTACATAAAAGAATGTAAAACAGAGAGTACGGTTTCATTTGGATTTAGTTCTAACTATTCCTAAGGAATTGCTGCAGAATTTCTGCTAGAGAAAAATATCCTCTCTTCTATCACACACACAAAAGAAATGGCTGAGAAATTCGGATAAGTTTATTTTAACTGTCTCCTCACCATTGATCCTGTGGTTGTTCTGCAAGGTGATTCCAAACACGAAGTCATCACTGCATGCTAGTCACAAAAGTGACAGGGGAGGTAAATGGGAATATGGACTCTGACCTGACTTTTGTGCCTCTGAACATCAAGAGAAATTTAATATCCACCAACCCAAACCCTGAATCCTATATGGTAGAATAACTATGCAAAAATGCAGCTTAGTGCATTATCTTTTATTCTGTTGCTTATGGAAAAGCTGTTGCATTATAAATATGAAGTATTTGATGTGCTGCTATTTACAATGCTGGTAATGCTAAAAATGTAATATTGGACTTCTACTACAAGAGGAAGAGGTAATACTTCAAGAGGTCCATATTTTGATGAAAGTATGTGTAGATGATGATAATCAGAAGCATAGGAAATATTCAAATTCAGACTGTAAGAGGATTCTGTGAATTTAAGCGCTCTGTGCGCATTAGTCATAAGGAACTGTGGGGATAGTGCTCCCCATAGTTGGTGCTTTGGGGGTTTTTTGCTCAAACCATCAATTAACCATGTTGAGGGTTATTGAAGTCTGCAATGACAACAGATTGAAGTAGCAGCAGTACTTATAAACTCACAAAGCATCATTCATTGTTTTGGTTGGATTTAAAAAAAATAAAAATTGAATAGTTAATACTATTAAATGCATTCCATAGGATTAAATCAGAGTTAATGTCGTTAAGCAAATGCAAGAATGCTACATCAACTTTGCCTGCTCCTGAAACAAAAGCATGTACAAACACATGACCTTCTCCACAATGTTGAGTATTTTGTTAGAAGTTACTATACAGGAATCAGAAAGCTGTATCACTGCAACTTGATAGATTGACATTAAAATAGTACGTAAAAATGTAGTTAGAAGGGTACCTGACAAATTAACCTCATTCATCCTTCCACTTTGAGTTAAAAACCTGGATTTGTGTAACTTGGTCCTAAAGACAACTAGTGATTGAAATGCTACAGCTTCCCCAGGAAATCTGTTCTAGTGTTTCTCTACCCTCAGTGATAAAACAGGCTGAATTGATTCAGAAGAGATTTCTGTCCACCCACATAAAACATGAAATATTCTTAATGAAAAAAGGACTTTATATGGTAATATGTAGTAACAAACATAAATGTTTCACGTTTCTAGCCACTATCTTCAGCATGAAATGCAGTCTTTCAAGAACTCTTCGCCATAGAAACTAATTAGCACTCTGAAATTTGAAATGTTTAAATGCATGATTATTTGTATAATTCACGTTTGCTCCTCCAATAGTCTTCATGAAAGAAATTCTACTGTTATCATCAGATGCCATGAAATAAGATTTACTGAACATGCTTCTGTTTCACAGAGCTAAACCATTCCTCTAATTAATGTAAAATAATCCACACTAATTGATATAAATGCTATTCATTATTTAAATATCATTAGGATGTATGAGAAAGAGGAAATACTTTCAAGGCATAATTTAGATAGCTTGTTAGAGGTATGAACTGCTGTTGATGATGACACATTAAAGAAAGATAAAGGAATTGGTGAAATACAAGATATGAATATTTAAACTCTGCACAGTAAACTAACTTTCTGTAAAAATTAATTCTATAATTGTAAATGTAATGTAACACCTGGCTGAATTGTATTACATATGTGCTATACATATATATATTATTTGTGTCTGCCTGTTGCTTGAGCATAGAGCTAGAGAATAAAACTATGTCAGGAGAGAAACCCAAAGAAGGGCAGAAGAGCTAAGAGAGGGGTCCTCCTTACTGTAGTCAGAGCTGTAAGCCTGTTTCTGAATGAAAGCTCAGGAGTGATTTGGAAGAGGAATGAACAAATTGGGAACCTGCTCTGGATCCACTTTTAAGCAGCTTCTGAAACTCTGGGACCCTGTTACGTACATAACATCAGTGCTTTGAATGGCATGGGCAGAGGGTGATGACAGTGAATCCCTGTAAGGGATGAGCTGGTTAATGTCTCAGGATGACACAGTCCTTTTCCGACCCAGAAGTGTGTTTTCATGGTAGTAGAATGACAGGTATGGGAAAAGCTGAAATTTTCAGAAAAATGCCACAGGCTGTTATGCACATTGTGCTTTTGTTGAGAAGGGGTTTACTCTCCATATTTTACTCAAGCATAAACTGACAGTTTTACATTCTAGTAACCAGAAAAACCTTTAGAACCTTGATGGTTAGGAGCTAGAAATTTTGGGTCAGTCAAACTGGTTGCAAACCAGACTGTGCAGGGAGAGAAAAGTGCACGGCTGGGCATGGCACAAACAGTTCTCATGTGTCTTAGATGCAGGGAGAATTTCTTGTGTGGGGTGAGGATTAGTTTTGACAAAGCAGCAGGGGAGCTCGGTTTTAACCTTCAGGGAGGAAGAAGAGCAGCAGAAGGTAGAGGAGAAGAAGGTGGAGGCAACACTATTCTCTGAACGTACATGAGGCCTGCCATGAAACCAAGGAGCTGCTATGCCTTTGGGAGTTGTGGATGGAATCAAATAAAACCACTTCTGAAGACAGATCCTCTATATGTATTTTCAACATCTATTTTCAATGAGTCCATCTAACTACAAAAATAATGTAATGCAAAAAATTAGTAAGGTATAAAAATTATCACAGATACTCAACAGAATTAACAACCATGCCAGAATCCTGACTGTTAGACTGAACATGTGATGCAGTTTTTCACAAAGGTATTAAGTAGGGGTTTGCATTTAATAATTTATTTTTTTTCTTAGAAAAGAATGTTAGGTATTATATGATGGGAAATTTGAACTTCTCTCTCACAGACAAAATGGCATTTTTGTCCTTTTGCTGCTGGTGCCTTATAGAGATCACTTTCTGAGTCTAAGTTATCAGAGCCACAGGAGAAAATGCAGCTTGATCTGGCTTGTGTGGAAGGAAATTGCAGTAATTCGATTCCACTCAAACTGAATTAAAACTGTTTTACTACACACAACTGGTTTTTCCAAAACAACTATTAGCAAACTATTTTCAAAATCTTCCCTAACCTTTCTTCACTCTTAATGCCTGTGAAGGAGTACTCTCCTGGGAAGGAAAATTCTGTACTTACTTCGAAATCTCTTTGCATCCTCCAGTGAAATGTCTGTTATGGATCAGTTCTGGACGTAAGATATCAGGCCAAATAGACCCGGGAAGTTTCTGTCATCTCGTGAGCTCTTGCTTGTAATCTAAGCTAGGAAAGAGAAGTCACACTAGATTTACCAAAGACCCTTCCTGGGTCCGCATGGGAGAACGATGATATTGGTCTTGCTTGTTCCTTAAGAGGAAACTTCAGGGCTGTGGGCAGATCCCTGTTACACAGAAATCAGCGTATTTCCAGGGTAGTTCACTCACTTTGAAAAAGGCAAAACAATATTGAGAAAAGCGGATATAGACAATAATTTGATATTCATGTTGTATTATCCATCTCAAAGGTTTGGTTTTTTTCGTTTAGTTTTGGGGTTTCGTAGGTTTTTTTGTGCATTTCACAGAAACCATGCCAGCACAAGTTAGGAAAATAACGTCCGTGTTGAGACCGTGCGGATGAAACCAGACCCTGGGGAGCGGGACATGGGCAATGGATTTGGCCGGACTCCAGGCGGGTGTGTGCAAGGGCCACGCCGCTTCCCTTCTGCATTCCCGCCTTCTCCTGCGGCTTTGGGACAGGGAGACCGGGAAAAACCTCCAGCGGCTTGCTCAAGCCACAATCATCCACAGCGGAGAGCGAGGGGGGAAAAAAATTAACAATGAACATCCCCCCGCCCCCCTCTCTGAAAAGGGAGAGTGTTCCATTTCAGAGACACAGCCTCAACACTTCCTCTCTCTCACGTTGAGACGCCCGACTGCCGATGCGGCACAACCGACGTAGGCTGGCGAGCAAGGCACGCCTCCCCAAACCCGGCGGAGCTGCCGGCGGGCCCATCGCTGCTCCTGTGGCGCCGCCCGCCCTCCTGCCCGCCCCGCTGCCCGCATTGGCCGCGCTGCGCTCTCCCCTGCCCCGCCCGCCGCGCCGAGGGCGGCTGTGGCCGCGCCCCCGCCGAGCGGCGCCGCAGCGGATCGGGGCGCGGAGCGCAGCCGGCGGAGCGGAGCCCGGCGCTGCCCGGAGAACGCGCTGCGGCGCCGCGGGCTCGCCTCCCCGGCCGAGGCGAGAGACTCACCGCCTTCCAGCCCAGCTGCCTGGCAGGGCGAAAGAGGAACAAACTAAACGCCAAGGAATGCCCAGCCGCTACCCCTGCCTGGTTTTAATTTATCTTCTGTAATTATTTCGGGAAAAAGTAAAAAAAAAAATTGACATCGCCGTGTTTTTAGCTGTTCGTGCTGCGTGTGCAGGTTGTTTCCAGCACACCCCTGATAAACAAAGGAAAAGGGGGAGGGGGCCCGCGTTTCGCAGAAGACATGCGTTCCGTCAGGAAGAGGTGGACTGTGTGCACCATAAGTCTCCTCCTCATCTTCTATAAGACGAAGGAAATAACGCGGACCGAGGAGCGCCAGGAGATGCCTCTCGCCGGGTAACTGCGGGGCGCCGCGCCGGGAGGGCGGTCCGAGGGGGCGGCGGGGCCGTGCTGCTGCCCGAGGTCCCCTCCGTGGGCTGTCAGGTGCCCGGCGCCGCTCGGGTGGGACCCGCAGCCCGCGGTGCCGGCGCGCCTCGGGTGGCTCGGAGGGCGCGGGTGCCGCTGCGGGACGGGCGGCGAGCGGGGCTTGCTGCCGGGGCTCGGCGGCCGCAGGCTGGGTGCGAGTGCTCGGGAAGGGGTGGGAGCTGCCCTGCCTCTGAGGCTGCCTCTCAGCCGCCGTAACGGGATGCTCCTGGGAAGTTTCGCCTGTCCGCGGCTGCCCCGGGGGCCGGGACGGCCCGAGGGGGCGGCGGCGGCCGGCGGGGCGCGTTGTGCCGCGGCTCCTTGCCTTTCGGCGGGCAAGCGTGCTGGATGCAGGTGAACGCCTGCTTTCGTCTTTGAAGTTTGCCTGGGAGCTTTGGTTAACTTGGCTTTTTCTTAAGGATTCTTGCTCTGAGTGAAGTGTGGGTCATCCCCCTAAGCTCTCGAGCTGCCTTCCCTGGGAAGGGTGGTTCCTCGCTGAGACCGTCTGTTACGGACTTTTCTTTTGCTGCCTGTCGCTGGCTCAAAGCGGAAAGCAAAGAGCGCCTTACCATTTTGTGTTTGCACCTCAGCTTTCTCTTTATGTGAATGCCTGCATTCCTCATTGTTCTCCCAACTTGCAGCTGCTCTCCAGAGATGTTGGGTTTTCAACCAAACTGTTTTTTCCTTGGAGGTGTAGAAGATGTTGGTTTTACTACTATGCATTTATGCATATATTTATTGGTCGTTTTAAATGTAATCGGTAAAAGCTCAGTAGGGACTCACACTTTCCTTTTGCTTGTGCATGTCGACTGCGGGTAGGGTTCTTTCACAGCAGATTTTTGTCCTCTTGTGTGAGCCCTTACCGTAGTTTAAGGAGGTGGCATAGGGGGGTTGTGAGTACCTGTACAGGCCTGGAGGAAGCTGAGGCAATTAGAGCCCCGGAGTTAAGGACCGAAAGCACATCCCTCTTTGCTCGGCAGTCGCTGAGGGAGGGGGACACAGGCATGGCTGGGCAGCTGTGGCCCCGGCATGTGCTGAGAGCAGGGGCTGTCCCCACCTCTGTGCGTGCTATATTTGGTTCCTTTGCTATTCAAGATTTTCACGGTTTGCTGGTATCTCTTCCTCTTGTTCAGCCTAGGTGTAACCCGGTTTCTACCACGAAGGTATCTGTATTTTTAGGTGATGTACAGAAGTTTAAAGTTTTGGGGGTTACAGCTGTGTGAAAACAGGTTAAAATGAGCGCGTGAGGCAGGATTGTCATTAATACCTCTGTTTCTTAGAATGTGCTCCTTCCTCTCAGATTAGAAGGAACTGATCATTCAGAAATTGCTTTATATGTAAAGTTTGTAAAGAAAAAAAACACCTTCAGCTTACTGCACATAGTTTTACACAACTTAAAATTTACTAAAATGAACTGTTGTTTTAATATTAAATGAAAGAAAGCAAGTGTGTTTAGTTATAAACGTGTATGTTCCTAAAAAGCCTTTTAAAATACAGCAGTAATATACTTCTCACTATCTTTACAGCCTGTCATCCCATTCATTATTGTATGAAGCAGAAAAAATACCCTAAAAGTGTATTGCTCTTAACTGCTGCCCCTATTGGATGTTACACTTGCCTTTCTTCTGAATTAGGAGTTGGAGACATTAGGTTATTTTTAACTGGCTGAGTGGGCAAACTAAGTTAGTTTTCCATGGGTTGTTTTACTTTTGGAAGTTACGGATGTGTGAGGTGGCCCATTTTATGGTTATTAGTGGCACCAGAGGTAAATCCAGACAATCCAAAATGGACTGACTATATACACTTCTAAATTACATGAGAAACTTTAAACCAGTTGTGTGCTTTTATGGAAAAATGTGCTAGGACAATTACCGTGAAGCACGCCCTGCTTCAAATAGACAGTAATGCCCCTTTAAAGGTTAAGCAAGTAATGAGACACACATTATGTGCAGAATAGTGTTTCTTAAGCAGTCATCTTCTATTGATATGGAATGCACTTGAAGGCAGTTATATTATTTAATAAACTTATTTATATGGGTCTGATTGGTCACCAAGGCAAGGTAATCCAAAGTGAATGCTGGCACTGATAGCTGTATGTTGCTGTCACAGTATGGCAGCTCTTTCATCTACATCAGAGGGGATTTACAATGATTCTAGAAGATACAAAGTTATCCAATTTTTTTTTATTATTATTATTTACACGATGAAGAATTACCTGGACAAAGCTTTGATTTTTCTGGGTTTTTTTTTTTTGTTTGTTTGTTTTGTTTTGTTTTGTTTTGTGATATTGCTTTAGATGAAAGTTAATCCAATAAAAGGGAGAGGGGGATCTAAATGAACACATGTGTGTTCACAGTAATAACTTTAACACAAAGTGCCTAGGATTTTCTTTCATAAGAACATAATTTAACATTTTTTCAATGTATAATCTGTGTAACTCACTGCAGTTTTAAATTGTGACTATGGAAATCAATCACATTTCAAATGCTATGGCTGAGTGTTGGCAGTGCATTTTGTTGTTAAGATTTGTCACTTGTTTTGCTGTTCACGTGTGTACTAAATAATACTTAACCTAGAATAAACTAGATACATCTCTAAAGTATCCTTAGACTGAGAACTCTACCTGGATGTAGTTTGGTAATTTTCTTTTAGATGCATGCACTCAGTGCATCTAGAAAATTAATATTATTACATTTTGGAATAGTTTCAGGGAATAAAAAAATTAATATCGGAAAAAGCGTCAGTTGGATTCTGGCCATATGATTTAGGGACTTCTACAGCATCCTCCTGTGCCTTCAGGTTAGCAGGATTTGGGTAATTTACATACAGGTCTTGAACCTAAAGTAGTAGGTTTTCGGTAGGTGGCAGCCTTACTTCTGTGTGTTGCCTGGGCTGCAGGGTGTTGTCATGGGGGTGAGCGAGAAAGGGAGCTGCAAGTAATGCAGGATGGTTTTGGTGAAGTGTATGATACTGGTTTATTAGTTATAAGGGCTTTTGCAATGAAAGCATGTTTTAGAAATTACCAGGTTTGTTAATTCAGCTTAATTAATGTCCCATTGCAGGTTAGCTTCTGTTTGTTTAGTCTGTTGTATAATTTACTAAATATTATTGCTTTCTATATAGCAGTAATGTTGCTGTGTGTCTTACTAAGGGCAGTGTTCCAGTTGTTATCAGAACTTACAGCCACAGAAAAACACAGCTCAGCAATTCCTGGAAAGCTTACAGTCTCACATCTTTACCATTTTGTTCCTTGAAGGGCTGTTGTCATATACTCTGTTTTCAAGTTACTGTTACTGGCAGTATTTCAGAGCATGCTTACTTAACAGATAAATGGATTTCTGTATATTATTGTCCTGTGCACACATGAGTTACAAGACTCCTGAGTTACCAGACTTTTTTTTTTTTTTTTTTTTTTTTTTTTGGTAGATTTTTATATCCAACAGCTTTGATATATTTGTGATTAACAGCTGTGTTTGAACTCAGCTGAATATTGCTCTGGCATCTAAAAGAGAACACTGTGGATGATAATGGAAAGATGTGGGGGAAAAAAAAGAAGTGTTTTAGTCCTAACCTTAAGTTGTGCTTGTGGTGTCTGGGCTTCTCTGTCCCGTTTGTGTGATTCTGTTGGCTAATATCACTGCAGCTTGTGCTAGCTCACCAGATGTTCAGTGGTCATCACCCAAAGCTTACTGTACTTATTTTTTTAAGTTACCTTGCTGAAAAGTTACAATCATAAGACTGATGGACAGGATAAGACAATTGAGATGTTTTGGGGGTGTGCATGCAAAAGTTGCATGAAGTGTTGGGGAAATTCTGTATTTTGTATACCACTAAACTTCAGAATTCCATGCTTAAAAATCTTGAGCATCTGCAGGAGGACAAAGATATCTGTTAAGCCAGTGTTGCAGATTATGAACTGGGCAAAGGCTTGAAATGTAACACTTAATTCTTAGCTTAGTTCTAGAAATTTGGAATCTGGAAGTTCAGAATCTGCCTCACAAATGTACTGAAGTTTTGTCCAGATTCACATTTTGGAGTTTGTTGTAGTTCTTGTTATGTCTATTCCATTGCAAATATAAACATATTTAAGCTCTTAATTTTCATATTCAACTGTTACAGATAGCTGTCTTATAGATTTTTTCTGTTATGGCTTATTTTCTTTAGAAAACTAAGAGTTAGTTGCTTATTTTTGTTGTGACTAAAAGGATATATTGCTAATGCTTGGGATATAGTTAGACTTGACGTAATTGTGTGTTTTCTATATTGCATTGCAGAGATGGTGAACTGAGTTTGAGTAGATCAATGATCAATATCTCTGATAAGATAATTCGAAAGGGTGGCTCCTCAATCTTCCAACATGCTGCAGAAGGTTGGAAAATCAATTCTTCTTTGGTAATGGAAATAAGGTGAGTTTCTTAAATAAAAAGCAGTTCGTTTCACCTTACCTAAAATTCTTCTCATCCGTGTTGCTTTATAATTCCTTTGGTCTATGAAACAGTAATTTGATTTACGTTTGCAGGTGGATGTTTTTAAACTGTATCTATTTAGGTTTCAGTGGTAGATGCAACTGCATTACATTAGGCTTCAAAGTCAAGTCATCCTTCATAAGAATTAATAAAATGTTTTCATGTGGCTGTGACTGTCAGACCTGTGCAATCAGTCCATATTATTCATGTCCCTATTTAAGCTGGTTATCTAGAACTCTTCCACAATCAGTGGTGAGAAACTGTCGCTTTTAGGACGTGATTTTCTCTCATCCTAAAGGTTTGAAACAGAACAGGTGAAAGTATCCTGAGCGTACCAGTTTTCCTGCCTTGACTACAGAGGGAGCTTAAGACAGCTGAGATGCAGGAGTCTCAGCTGGGCCATCAAGTGCTGTGAATCCACTTGTGGCTGTGGATGGTCCACGTCACAGGGTCAGACACTGATGATAGCTATGTCTCATGCAGTTTCCCTTCTTGATGTGAGAAAGGCCAGAAAGAGCCTTAGGCTTGTGCTGAGGGGGCAACCCGGTAGCAGAGTTAAACTGAGTGATAGTTCTGATGTGTCTTTACAGTGGATCTCTGCACGTTGTGGCCACAGAGAGTAGCAAGATGTCTCTGAGTGTGTCGTGTCGTATCTTCCCCATCTTCATCAGGAAGGTGGCCCATGACAGAAGCATATGGAGCGTGGATTGGCAGTGTGGAGTCCTAGGAGTGTCGCGTTCTATGAAAAATGAGGGAAAGTAACTATTTTTAACAACAATCACGTAGCAGATTAGACTTGATTTTGTTAATACTAAGATCATGAATAGTGATGTGTTCTAATTCAAGTGTGGTTTTTATGTGATATTCCTTTTTACTTTTAATTTTTTTTTTTAGTTTTTTTAAATTAAAAAGACAGTTTATGAATCCTTTAAACAGTTATTGTTTCCATGTATAAAAGCATGGCCTCTCTGAAGGAGAAATTTAGGGATTTTTTTAATGACTGCTGTTTTATGTCCCTAATTCTAAAGCATGCAGATGATAAAGGTAGCTTACAAATGTATGTATCATAACTTATGGGTCCAAAAGTTGAGAGAAAACAGCTTTTTCTGCTTGTCAGGTAAGCTGATTTGCAGATGAGCGAGTGACTGTCAGTAGAGACAATTATTCTCAGACATTTTACTAAAAAATTGAGTATCATATTTCAGAACCATTTAAAACCAATGCATATTGCTGCTCAAGCCAAACAGCAAACAAGAAAAATATTACAATAATGTTTTGGTTAAAATCGAGAGAAAATTAAGCTTGAGTTATGCCAATTTTCCACCTGTTCCAAATGCAAAAATATATTATTCAGACAAAAAGGTAAAACAGTAGAGAATGCTTTAGTATTTTTTTCATCCTATAATACGTATTTATCATCTCAATCTACTAAATTAATAAGATTCAAAATAAGTTTTTTCTTTACTGTTTTCCAGAGGGAGGAATTTCTCTTATTTAATAAATTGCTATTTACTTAAGAAACACTTTCATATGTGGGTTTTTTAAAATACTGTGCTGGGAAGGATTTTTTTTTTTTTTTTTTTGTCTCATTAGTAGAGTGAAGAAAACAGTACACTGGCTTAAGCACTGGAAGTAGAGGTTCCACTGTAATTCTTCCACTGTAAGATTTTCTGTACCATAGAAAGCATAAAGCTGAGGTTATTTAGAAGTCCATATTGCCAGTCTTGTTTTCAGAGGAAATGGCTACCTTAGTGAACACTGGGTCAGAGAGTAGGTGTGAACCAGAAACCTGTTTTAGATTAATGTGACTTAGGGCCAAAAGTTGGCATGAACTCTACAAAAGGAGTCAGTGCTGCCTGCCAGGCATAGTCTTGACATGCATAGCACATTTAATTATGGTGCTCAGTGGTGAGGCAGGATTATCAGGCATGATTTTCACTGAGGAAGCTGCATGCATTCCCTTACGTTTTTCAGCGTGATGCTGACTAAATTATGTACATTCTCTCACTTTTACAGGTGGTTTGCTATAGACCTTTCTTCCATGTTGCAGCAGTAAGAAGCATTTCAGCTGTAGTTTTACACTTGCACTTACCTATCAGGACTAACTTTTAAAGTGTTTAGCAAAGTTGTACAGTATTCTTGTGCTTTAACTAACTGCTCAGCCCTGTGTAGACCATGAAGATTATTCACAGTCTGTAACTGCAGCTGTTAACGTGAACAGTTGGTGGTGGTCTTGTGGTGTGAGGTTGACCGCAGGAGGTAACAGTAAGACAGAGCTATAGACAAGCTAGTGCCTTTTGAATAATACATAAAATGTTATCAATTTTAAGCAGTGGAGAAATAATTTGTGAAGCCATTAGTGTGCGTCATAAAGATATTTCATAAAATTTACTCATACATGATAGATGTTTTTTATGTCTTACATCAGCTTGCCACCTACATTAGCAATTTTCAGATGTAGAAAGTGTTTTATAGTGACTTTTGCTTTGTGCAAGGACTGTTGGTCAGCGATGTGTCAAATCTTGTTGATTGGCATCTAGAATATTGTACTTCACTATTACTTCATTGACTTTGTGGGCATCACCTCTGGCTATTTTATTTTTTGCTCAAGTTAGTGATGTGTCTATCAGCCTCAAAAGCCGTAGGAATTCTTGGCAGGGACAGGTTCAGATATGAGTTGATGTGTGGTAAATCTCCTTTGTCCGGACCCTGTGGAAGGATGGAAAGCGTCCAGTGGGTTTCTGGTGCTCGAGGACTTTGCAGCCAGAGAAGGGAGTCTGTGGAGTGTCACAGCCCTCTTGGGAGAGCAGCAGCTCTTTGGAAATACTAAGCAGGCTTAAAGAAGAAAAAGATAGACTTTCTGTGATTGAGGTGGAAATTAGGGGTATTACAAATTATTTGAGACTGTGTGAAATATGCTGCCTTGACAATGACTGGTTTAGTGGGAGAGTGGTTTTTGCAACTGATGGTGCCTTCTCATTGCTGGCGACTTCTTTGAAGAAGAATCAATAGTTCTTGTGACAAAGGGAAGAAAGAGAAGAAGACTGCTTTCTTGGCTCTCCTTTCCATCTGAATTATTTCAGTCATGAAGAAGAGTCCATCATCTGCTAAGGTTTTATGTTTTAAGTCCTTTCTACTCTCTGTAGCAATGTGAAGGTTTTTCTTATGCTTATGGAAATAAGGAGACTTCATTTGTAATGAAGGCTATAGTTTCAGAAAGTAGGGTTGGGGCTGAGATGGTACAAACCTATAGGAGAAAGCCTTCCTGACAGGGCTAATGACAGCACATCTGTGACCTGTGTGAAATGAACCACAGCTTGATGTCTGTGACTTTCTTCTACTTACTTTTAAATAAATATGAGAATTTATGCTGAAAGCAGCAGCAGAAGGTCATGGATTGAAGGAAGGCAAAATTTTCAAAAAGTACACTGGAAATGTATCTATCTGTGCAATTTAAGAGAGAATATTTCCTGTCAGAAAAGTGTGAGAACTTGTAAAATGTCAGCAGCATCTTAAAAAAACCCAAAACAAACCATCTTCCTCCTTCAAAAGGTTCAGATTATTATCAATTTTTTTCTTGCAAGTTAGTGTGAAACAGCTGTGGTAAGTCTCTGAAGTGCAAGCAGAACCAGCAATGTAGCACTGCAATTGCTTTGAAGCTTTTGGAGCAATGTTCTGAAGCCATTTGCACCATTTCCTTCTGATTATTTTTGTGTCAGAGACATGGAATCTGGGGTTCTCTGGTCTGGTTTAGTCATAATAAACCTCAGGGGATTTTTGCTTGGCAATCCATCTTACTCTACCTTCCTTATCTTTGTGGTAAGCTGGTATATGGACAACCTCCCTGTGATAAGCAGTAGTAGAGTCATGGTCTGTTCAAAAGCCCTCTTCCTTCTGCATGCCCACTCTCTTGTATTACAGCATTTCTGGTTGTGTGGCCTCCATCAGCTGCGAGCTTCTAGGGACCCTTCCAGGGTTACTTGAGTTAGGTATGTTTTTAACAAGTCCAAACTAGTGGTTGAACTAGATTATATTTCAAGTCCCCTTCCAACACAAACTGTCCTATGATTCTAAAGGCTGCTTTCCTGGAAGAGCTTTTCTTAAGACTTTATTTCAGATGAAAGTAAAACCAAGCACAGGGTGCAAATACCTGTGGTCCTCACTGCCTCCTCAAGAAACCAACAGGAGCTGTAACTCTGAGTCATGTGCAAGAGCAGGCTGTGACCTTTTGTTACCACAGAGTTTGTTCTTTCTTTTTGTTTTTAATTAAACTATTTTTTCTGGCAAAAAAAATGTGTTTTATCTATGCTATAGTCCGTGATGACTCTAAAGGCTGGGAGCCAGCTTCTGCTTCCCAGCTGCAGAGTGCAAGGTGGAGTCAGGGTGAAATAGGGTTAGAAAATCGAATTGTCAGAGAGAGTCTGCAGAAGATCAAGAGGAGGGATTAGAAATCTACAGTATAAGTTTAAAAAAAAAAGTTGAGTGGTAAGAATAAGGTATAGTCCTAAGCCAGGCATAAGGAACAAGAGCAGCCTCAGCTGCTGTGGAAAAGATCTGAGGAATACTATGCTTTCAGTAAGGCCAAGGAAGCACTGACAGAGGTGCTTGGTGTGGTTGTCAAGTCCCCAACACAAGGAGTTATTAGGAACATACTAGGTAAACATGGGATGGGGGTCATGTAAAGGCCAGTCTTCAGAGGGCACAGAGAGGATCAATTAAACACTTAGTCTGTCTCTGTTCTGTATAGTTATTGCTGGTGAACCCTCCTGGGCACTTAGGATGCTCTGCAGGGGCTTCTCTTCATGCCTGGGGTCCACTCAAGTCCAGCAGCAATGACTTATGGCACGGCCTTCCTCTACAGAAATTGTTTTTTCCAGAAAAAGCTTTGGAGGTCACATTTCAATTTTCTTGAGAATGTCTAAAAATATACATGCTTTTGTAATCTTAAAAGTCAAATCTTCTAGTTGTCAATTTTCTCTCATTCATTCACACAGTTCTGAGGCAGATGAAGAGCAGTTTGAGATTATATCAAAGTTTTGTGGTACAGAGACCACCGTACAGAATAAAACTAGAAAAAGGCATCGTGAAAAAATCTCACCACGTTGCCCCAGGGCAGTATGTGTTCTTAACATTTAGAAAGTTGTTCAGAGACATTACTGTTGCATGAATTCATCCAATAACTGGTACTTGGTACTTGGTACTTAAATGTTACAGAGGTCTGTTTTTCCTTATCAAGGGAAAACTGTAGGCCAGCCACAGATTGACGCTGAGGTTTTTTTTACATGTGTTCCAAGGAGCTGCTTGGCTACAATTAAGGGTGAGTCACATCAGTCTCACCTGCTCACAAAACAGTTCCAGTCACACGCCAACACAGTTTTATTTGTCATAAAAAAAAAACTTGAAAACCACCTCAAATGAAATTGGCAGGTTTCGGCTTAAGGTTGCAGAATACTGTTTCTTCAGGGTTTCCTAAAAATCATGCTCTTTTTTTCCCTTGGTTACTTTTGTTCAGGCTTATTTTGAGTTTAATAAGCAGCTTGAAGTGGATTAACACTTGTCATTGTTTTGTCATATCTGTTTAATCAGAATAACGTTGTGCCATTTTTAGTGCTGTTTGTGGGGACAGAGCAGAGGTTTAAAGTTGTTATAGTTAATCAGCATCAAGGTTGACTGAGACACTCATGCACGAATGCTCAGTATTTGTTACATCCTTCAGTAATTTTTTTCTCTTAGCATTTATGTGAAAATCAGAGGTACTGTTATCCCCATGGTGTGGATGAGTCAGTAGGACAGAGGAACTTAAGACAATAGCTTAGACTCTGCATTATTTATCATATTACTCTCAGTATTAGAAGATACTTGGATACAGCCAGATGAACCAATAAAAAAAAAAATTAATGTTAGCATTATTGCAGATCTCTTATACGAGGATTCTGTTGCATACTGCAATACCTGTGTGCACATTTAACTAAAAATGCTAATGACAGCTTCAGATAAGAAAACATTTTCAAGTATGTGAGAAGATATTAAAATTAGTGACTTCTGACCATCTCAGCATTTTATTAAAAAATAAATTCCTTAGACATTTTGGAAGTTTTGCCTGTGTTAAATGAGTGGTTGATTATGTGATTCTAATTCAGGTCCACATGAATTCTTTGGAGGACTTTTATGAACATATAGATAAATGAGTTTTGAATGCAGGCAGCCAAATGAATAATGAAAGCCAAGGTGCTTTTACATTTTTTGACACTGCATAACTTCACTGCCTTCCTTTTACTTTTTAAAATAATACAGAAGATACTATGTTCATATGCAACTGCTGCTACTTTTTTTCTAATTTAAATTTTTCTAAATTTTTTCTAGGTATCAGGGACTAAAGCAAATCTTCCAGTCATCATCTGACTTTTTGTAGTTGGAAATCTATAGTTTCTGTACATTTCACATGATTTTTTGAGGTTTTGAGTCTTGTTTAAGGTCATCCATTCTCAAGTCAGAGTTCATTGAAATAAGTCTTTCCATACATTGGCTGATGATGTTCATACCTTTTGATGCATTCATATTATCTTTTACAGCCCTAGCTGTAGTAGCTGTATTCCTATGTAATGAATAATTGCAGTAATTTTTAATACTGCTAGGTTGCACAGTTCTTTTCTTCTTCCTCTTTTTGGTTTTACATCAGTTGAGCTATCTGTTGCTGACTGCCAACGAAGTTAAAGTATCAAACTCAAGGAGATTTAAAGTCCATTCAATTTGATGGCCAAATATGAGTCTCCATCTTCCTTTTACAGAAATACCTTACCAAAGGCTCGGGATTTTAAGACTGTCTGTCCTGATTTGTTATTCTGGGTCCCTCATGTGCCTCTGCTGCTGCTTCCTTCATATGTGACAGTAGTAACAGATAGCCCAACACAATCCAGATATTCCTTGGTTTTTTGTGTTTTTTTTTTTTTTTTTTACAAGTTTAGGAAATGAGAGGAATTACTTAAAAAACACTTGTATTATGTTTCACTTCTCCTATGGCTTTTAAGATCGATTCCATGGTGAGTATTTCATGCTGGATGCAAGATTCAGACATTGTCTTCTTTCTTGAGGCAGCAAGACAAGAGCCAGCTAGTGAGCATGGGTGTTTCTATAGTTCATCGCTTTTAATTTGTAGGGGAATTATTTCACCTTTATGGCTGTGATTGAATGTTGCTACTGCTGGAATAACATTTCTAGCTGTCTTTTCCTGTTTGGTTGTGCTCTGTGGAATTTCTTCTCTAGAAGCTTAATATGCAAAAATAACATTTTTTTAACAAAGAAAATATCTATTTTGTTTTAAATCCCACCTCACCTACTGACAACAGTGAAAAATACAAAGTTTTTGTTTTTTCTTCTTTTCTTGTTGGTCTTGCAGATGCAGAAGTTTCTAGTAGATTCATTATATCCTGTCCCAGCTCAGCACTCCCTGTCTGTTCCACAGTGGTGTTATATTTGGTTCAGATGTGATCTTTCTTCACAAACACACCTGCTTCACAGATGGATGCAGGCTTCTAAAGCTTTGCTCACTTGCAATCCTGTGTTATCAGGGGCTCCTGCAGCTCTGGCCTAGGGACTTTTTCAGCTTTTTGTGTCAAGGGTGTACTGAAAACTGCTCTGCACTGCCAAGTGCAGGTATTAGTCATTGCATGCATTAGTCATTACATTGCAGTCAGTAAGCATCTCTTTTGAGCCAACATACTGAACATGTGCCAGTTTTTGGACCCCAGTCTGCAGCTGGTGTAGGTAGAATGGAAGCTTTGGACAGACTTTATTAATAATCCCTCCCACTGAGTTACAAGCTAAAGAACTTGTTTTCTAAACCCCCTTGCATGTTAAACTCCCTCTTAGAGAGAAGTCAAGGTGTGATTTGGTCTAATCTTAGCCCCAGACTTGGTCAACAGTTGATGTTTAAAGGACTGTGCAAGTGTAATTGAACCTTTATGCAACATTGTCCGACAAGATTAAGGATGGCAAACCAAATATACTTAATGTATTAAAGTAAATTATTTATTGATGATCATAATGACAATAATTAGACCAAAAGATAATTTTTATTTAATACATGGTATAGTTATAACTTCTAGTATAGTGCACTGTTTACTGAAGCTGTATAGGAGCAACAATATTAAAGCCAGCAATTGAAGCTATAATTAAGTAGAAATTGATGGTACTCTACTCATACAGTGACCATGGGCAAGTCTCTTTTACACAGCCTTAAGGAGTAACCTGAATGGGAATTCCTGCTCAAGGAAGGAAGCTACACACACACTCTATCCAAGAAGGAGTGTGTCAGAATTCCCTGCCATTAAAAAGAGGGCCTTGGCTTTTTTACTGTAAAGTGACTGACAGATATATCAGCTCAGATATATCAGCAGCTTTACTTAAGTTATCAGTACTGTCACTTATTGGTTCCATTGTCAGGAGCTCTGTCTGCTGCACCCTCACCAGTGCCAGTTTCTGTCAGGAAAAACTGTTCTTCACAGAATAGAGGGTCTAACTTTGGGATTGATGAGTCAGGCTGGTCTCAGCAGTCTCCAACGAAAGCAGGGTGAACCCCTCTTCTCCATCAGCACTGAAAACTTTTGCAAATATAGGCAAGTTTGAGCTGCTTGACCTCTGCTTAGGCAGAGCATCCAGACGGCCTCATAAGCAGTTACCACGACTTCACTTTTCAGCTGGCAAAAAAGCAAACATGCTTCATCAGTTACTTGCTGGGGCTTGGGAGTATACAACTGTTTAATTGTCATAGTTTACTTGATACATAGTAGTTCATTAAATCCTCATTTTTGGTCACATATGCCTAAACCTGTCTCATAGTTTGAACAGTTACCTGCAGAAAAGATGATAAATGTTTCAAAGTGTTGATGAGTTTGTAAGAGATTGAGTTCAGCTAACAGCTTGACTGGACCCTGAGCTGCAGTAGTTTAATCTGCAATATATTTTAAGCTGATTTTATTCAAATTGGTACAAGATGGGGTGTGTTCTCATATCAAGTTAATTAGGATAGCTTTAGGTAAACTTCAGTTAATTAGGAGGAATTTTATGCTAAACTAAATATATTACTCCTATGGTGAGATAAGAATCTGTAAGAAAACATGGCCATTCCTGAGCCAGATTGATTTGTAAGATGACATTTCCTGATCGCAAATACTTCTTTTTGTAGTCTAAGTTTGTTTTTATGAAAACAAACTGCCACAGTCCTTCTTGGAAATGTCTTAATTCCAAAATTTTGTGAAGATAGTCAAGCACAGTATGCCTTCAAATTTTCAGTTATTTTTCCTTCATCTCTCTGTGCTTCTGTGTGTCCAAGTCCCTAAGCTCTAGTTGGGTAGTATGTTACTTGTAACCACAGTGTGAACTCCATTCTAAAAGCTTTGCTCTAGCTCCATCCTAGAGGATGGGAATTCCCATAGCAGGGCTGATGCTGTCTACCCTCTGCTTTATGTTGTGTGCCTTGTCCAGTCTGTGTTGCTGTTAGATAAACTCCATTAGAGCAGGAGGTGTTGGGTTTTATCTCTGAATTTTTCTGTCAATGCAGGAAGAACATTCTGCAGTTCTTGGATGCCGAGAGAGATGTGTCAGTGGTGAAAAGCAGCTTCAAGCCAGGAGATGTAATTCATTATGTCCTGGACAGACGTCGCACTCTGAACATTTCTCGGGATTTGCACAGCCTTCTCCCTGAAGTTTCCCCAATGAAAAATCGCCGATTTAAAACCTGTGCAGTTGTTGGGAATTCCGGCATCCTTCTGAAGAGTGGTTGCGGAAAGGAGATTGATAGCCATGACTTTGTAATAAGGTAAGTTTTTATCTGATGTTGAAGATACAGGCTATCATGTTTTTTGGACAAAAGCTCAGAGAAATGTTTTAAGCTAAGATTCATATTACAGGCATTATCTGAAATTAATCTGAAACAGTGTCCATCAACATGCGATTCCTCAGATTTAAATTCATGCCTATATTATTAACAAGAAGATTATTTTTACAGTGAAAATAAGACAAGGGAGAGAGGTTTGCATTCCTTAATTTTGCTTTTTACTGTGCTTATTCCAGACAAAATTAATCTTATAGAGGTCTTGGTAGCATAAATTCAAAATGATTTCTCCTTTAAAAATACTCTTTCTTAGCTTTTGGTCAGCACAGATGGCCTTCTGTAAATTACTACATTACATGTAGTAAAATTTCATTGTGGTGTACTGATGTTAAACCAGGATGCCACTGAGGTAGTTTGAAGTCACCCTAATTTGTTCCTTCACGTTGGTTTAAGAATCTATTTTTGCCACTTGGGGAAAAAAATTATATGTTTCACTTCTTATTCATTCTTCAAACACACAATAGAGGGCCTTTGGATTTCGTGGATCGTGTCAAAGTTGACCTCATTTGACATCTTGGAATTACATAGAAAATGCTGAGCAAGAGATGAGAGTACTTTTGCCTTTGAAGCAGAAGTTTCAATTGATTTGGTTTGAGAAGGATGAAAGGGCAGAAAACAGGAGGTTTATGACAGAAAGCAATATAGAAATAGTAGTTATTGTGAGTTACTTGCTTTTTCTTTTTTCACCCTAAAAAATGATGTGACAATGAAGACATGGAAAAGAAAAGTAACAGTTTTTGCAGTACATAAATAAAAAAATATACATGAGTTTTGTATTTAATTTGAAAGTTACTTTTACAAGTTGTGACTGGAGCAACTTCTCTTTCATTTTTGTTATTAGTCTTACTTGTACCACTAGTTATTCAAATTAGTATCCTTACTTACTGCAGAGGAAATCCAAAAGTAATTGCCAAGTTTTAAACTGGTTTTAGCCTATGGCATGCTTTTGTATGCTCTCTGAGATTAAATGTGACTCATTTAACAGGATGTCTTGGGTTTGGACAAATTTATGAGGAAACGTTCTGAAAGAGTGTTTCCTTTAATGAAGAGTAGGCTTTAGCAACTTTTTATTTTTTTTACAGATTCTTACAGGTCCAAAAGGATATGTCTTGGAGAAAGTGAAAAAATTGTTTATTTAAAAGGCCAGTTGTTTACAGGAATAAAAAGAATGAATTTTGTTAAATAATAAAACTTCTTGCTGATTTGAGAGATCCAGATTTTTTTCTGTAGGGTTATTTTTCTGAGTCTGGAGGTGGCCTTGGGGCCGCAGCGCAGTTCAGGGCCCCAGCAATGTTTTGATGTTCTGGTTTGGAGAAAAGTTGAATGGCTCTAGAGGGCGAAGCTACAGTTTCAGGAAAAGCTTCTGCTTCAGTTAACAAATGAAAAGCTAGCTTAAAAAGCAAAGAAACAACTCCATCTCTTTATCTGGAGAGAAAAAGCTGCGAGTTGGGAGAAACCGAGAGTCTTATCTCTGTGATTTCAAACACAGGCGGCGAAAAAAAATTTATTGCTTCTCTTTCCTCTTTCTTTCTCTCTGGGCTTAGCTTCAAGCTATAGGGCACATTTTTGGGCACAAAGCAGGCAATAGGGCATACAATAACATCACTCCAGGACACAGGGCTACAGAAAAAATAAGATTTTCTAAATTAAAATTTTCATAAAGAAGGCAGTGTACATACTTTATTTTAAATCTTGTGCTGAATTTCTTTGCAGTCATCTCCATGCTTTTCCACTGGTTTTAATGAGCCATGAAATTAGGTGGTGATATCTGATATCTGGTTTTAACTAACTCAACTATAGAAAGATAATGTTCTAAAGACTTGGTGAAGCTTAATAGGAACAGTAGGAAGTTACTGTTGCTAATCAGTTCTTTAGACAGAGAGATGTGGGTTTTCTGTGAAGATGGTGAGGAACTGGAGCAGGTTGCCCAGAGAAGCTGTGCATGTCCCATCCCTGGAAGTGTTCAGGGTCAGGTTGGATGGGGCTCTGGGCAACCTGGTCTAGTAAAAGGTGTCCCTGACCGTGATGGGGGATTTAGAAGTAGACAATTTTTAAGGCCCCCTTTCAACCTAAACCATTTTATGATTGCCTGAAACATATCTCATGTGGTATATGACAGTTAAAGTGATCTGTATAACAACTAGTGAGTCTGACAATATTGTGATTAATAATCTCTGATGCTTTGGGAATAACATGGCCTGCTGCCTATAGGGAGTTTCAGTGCAGTGCAGTGATTTTTAATTTTTTTTTTTATTTATTTACAAATGGAAGTTAAAGTGTCTTAGAATTTACATATTATAATTTACAGTATATGATATTTATTTATTTAAGTCTCGATGCATGTATAGTTATATAGGATCTGTTAAAATAGCAAAGAATTTGTTTGTAATGGAAGGTAAAGAAAAAACAAATCATTCAGAGTTAGTTTCCTATATTCCTCATGTTCCGTTTAGAAAAAGTTGTGGTATGTAATCACATGGTGTAATGATGAAGTTCTGGTAAGTGATGAAGCACTTATCTATATTGCTGTTAGGATTCTGGTATTAAAATGTACCCTGACACTGTTAATCTTTTTACTTTTGTCTGATGTCTTGAGAAGTAAAATGTCCTCACTTAGGTGCCACCTGGTATTCTCCAAGGGAGTTACTGAATGTGTCCAAGTGTGTAGGTTAGTGAAGGACAGTTTTGCAGAATCCTCTGATGCTAACGTGCATTATTCTGTGACAAGCATGTCATTCTGGTTAAATATATTCCCTTGATTTTGATTGTATTTTATGAGGAGAGGGGTGAAATCGGAAGGAGAATTGTCTCTGAGAGTTTTTTCTTAGAGGAACAGTTCTTATGTTAGAGTTAACACCAACAGTACCATTAATTTAATGATAAAACTGATGCTGAAGGTTTGTGACAATGAAGAAGACACAATGGATGTCCAATATTTGCAGTGTAATAAATAAACACAATATTCTGTAAAGGTAGTGTGAAGGTGTTAATAATAATGGACAAACACACAAGAGTTTCACAAGATTAGTGAAGTCATGACTATTTTGGCAGTAGAAAATGTAGTCCATCTGATTACAATGAGAAGCAAGGAGACTCTTTGCTATTAAAAAAATCCCAAACTGTGATGACTATGACTATTTGCTGTTTCCTGTATTCCTTTACTTTTTACCTGTCATGCTTTTATACGCCATTAGGAACTACTGATCTGTGTGCCCCTACTACTTTCTTCCAGTGCTGAGCTTAAGTGTGCTGCATTATGATACTATACCCAGACAGAGTCTGAAGCATTCCAGAACACCTGATTAGATGAATAGGTACATCTTATTCCCGTGTTATCTGCACTTTCTCGTGCTGAAATTACCAAGTCAGGGCTGAGTTAGCTATTGCGTCTTACAGAGCAGATGAACTTGTTACAATTAGTGGTATATTTTGAAATGCAGTGGTTGCATAGGAGTTTCTGAGTATTTTGGGCAAGTGTAGAATAACAATACTAAGCATTGCCAGGCTATAACTTGGAATTACTTCTGGAAGCCAGTATGTACCAAACAGTTCAGTTTTGGGTTCAGAATTTGAACCCAAAAATCAGAATAATTTGTTTTATTTTATATTTTTTAAAATAATTTAATTCCACATTTGTGATGAGACCTATTCAAAAGCAGAGGCCACATTCAGTTTTGTTGTTACTTGGTTAAAACCAAACAGTCAAACAAACCCTAGTAAATATATTGTGGGGTTATTTTTTGTGGTGGCACCACCTCTGGAAAAGTCCCTTTCGTTTCAGTTGAACAGTATGGAGAAGAGAGCTGTTGTGTGTAGCTTTTTCAGTAGGTTAGGTCTGCTAAGAAAAGTACCTTGTCAGCAAGGAACAGCCGTGAGAAGATATTAGTGACTTCTTTCTTTGGATTGAAACGTCTAGTTTATATGTTACAAGTCTTCCGATTGGAGTTTTTTCCTGGTGACTCTGCCAGCATTTAGGAACAAAATGGACGTTTTTGCTATCACTGGTGATAAAATTTTGCTGGGCAAGTGCAGCTCTATTTTTCTGGCATACTTTGACTTTCGTATTTTCAATTTGACCATTCTTGTGGTTAGTGACTTTGACATGGAAAAGCTTGTATCCTTTAAGAGATTTCTTGGTTTACCCTGTACATAGATGAGGATAATCTGTTTTGGCTTTTTCTCTAGTGTATTGATTTTTGTGGGTAATTGTGATACGCAGAAGCAAGCATCATGTGTGGTATGAGCAGAAGACAGCAAATGTAGTCAGGCAGAAGAAATGGACAGACCTAATCATACTGTGGAGGTCTGGTATCTTATTTTAGGAGAGCAATTTAAATTAATAAGAAATTCGTAGTAGCTTCATTAATGTGTGTTGTTCCTTCAGGTGCTAGGAAAAAAGCATTGTAAATTTGTCAAAATAAAAATATTTAGAGTCTTAATTTACTTATATTCTGGAACTTGTTTTTTGTAATTCTTATCAGCTTTTTATTTCCAGGTATTTTTTTGTACACCTTGCTTGGACCATGGCCATCCTGCTAACTAGAGCTAAATCGTTGGAGCCAGCAGATCTGCTGAAAGCAAAGTTGCCAATTTAACACACATTTTTTAAAGCACGAGTCTTCCTCTAAAAATAGTATCATGACTAGCTCATTAGACCCTTTTCAGATCTCAAATGTGGCAGCTCTGTTTTTGCCTTCTGTTTCTTCCCTTAACTTGTCACGCTACATCGGAACATTAAGTGAAAGCAGAGGAAAGGCATCATCTTCTAGTGTTCTTGCTCAGAGATTTGAGTGTCTGAGAAAGGGGAGTGGAATTGTTCCAGTCAGCCAGGCGTGGGTGGGCTCCACCTCAGGAGAGTCTTGGAGAAGGCTTGACTCATGTAGCTGCATTTTAGGGTTGTTTTTTTAAAAGAAGTTAGCCCTTAAGTAGGTGATTTAGGAGGATATTTAAGGACAGAAGTCTAGAATGCTCAGGAAATATCTGTAGAAAGTGACTTTGCACCCATATACAAATGATCATGGGTTCTAAGTACATGTACTATGAGCATCCAAATGTGGAGCATCTTCCTTGAATCTTCTAATAACTATCCTGAGAAAAAAAATTAAATCACTTATTTTAAAGTCACTTACTCCTATTGTTGATAATACAGAGCCTTTAATTTAGTAGTTTTCTAAACAGTTGGAAACTCAGGAACACTATGCTTTTTTTTTTGTTCCAGTTGACTCTTATAAGAGGTGAAAACATTCAGAACAGTCTTAATATAAATAACTGCCTTTTTAGCTGTTCTCCATTTTGGAAAGTTCAAAGTACTGATGCTTTCTACATTCTATTTTAACAACTCCAAAGTGCTTCTTCAAAACAGTGAAAATCGTATTTTTTTTCTGAATTTATCACAAGGGTAATAAATTTTTTTAACCCTTTCTATCCTCATAATGTTGCAAATTTTAAAAAAAATCTGTATCAGAATTATAACAGTTCTGTGGATCTTCATGATTGCCCTATAGAAAATGCTCTTTGTAGATAGTAATGTGTGATGGTATTTTCACATAAAAAGGCAAAGGTACAGGTGTTAAGGATACTTCTAGCTTCCATTTCTTAGTTTTTCATTCATTAAAATATAGTTTTCAATATTTCACTGCTGCAATTTTTGTGGCTGAAGAGGCTGAATTTTTTTATATATGCAAAAAAGACTTTCAGTGATAGAGATTAATTGCTTTATTTTGTTGTCAAAGGAATAGTACTGGGAAGAACAGCAAAAGTATCCATGTGTAGTTTTGCAGCACAACACACAATAAAGATGTAAATAATGTGTTTTGCAGCTCTGACTAAAATGCCACTTAGACTTTTTCTGACACTCCACTATGCTGTTTCAGTTGGTGATAACTTGGATTTCAGTCACTGATTTTAAGGAAGATGCTGGGAAGAAAGAATTCGTTGATTACCAGTATAAATTCTAACCTGGGCAATAGGAATTGATGAAGTTTATTACCAGGTGATGTTAAAAAACTCATCTTCATACTGAAGTCATAAATCCAGTGTTTTTGTGAACTTGTGTTGTGAAGGGTTGTTTCAAGTCAATATTTTACATAGCACATACTAAAAAACCCTCATGATTGTTGCATGTGAGTAGAATCTGCAGTGCTGTACCTGAGCCTCTAACCTTGCAGCTCTTCATGAGACATGCATTGTGCCATGGATAGGGACTGAGATGAAGTGGGTGTGTCAGGGGATTCACTATTATTACAGATTTCCTATGCTTAATTTGAAGCAACTTTAGTTTTTTCAGTAGCCAAAGAGGCATGCAGAACATGTGAGAATCCGTGCACTTTGCTAATAATTACATTTGTTGGGGGAAATAGGAAGTTTTTGCATGGGTTTTTTTAATTTCACAAATCTCTCTTTTTTAGGCTTATGTAAAAGTTACCACAGCTGTACTGCTGCACACCTTTATTTGGAGGGCTAGGTGAGAAGATAAGCTGTATACACAGAAGTATTAGGGCTGTGTGCATCTTGCATTTAGATAGGGTAGTGTAGTCCAGCTGTGAGGTTCTCTTCAGTCCTGAACTCTTTTTTTTCCTCTCGTGCTTGCTCGAGCCTTTAATTTTTCTTTCGTGTCCAATTATTTCTTTGAAATGGTGTGAATTACTGAATTCAAGATTACTATTTTGATTCTTACAAGAATTTGGATATGAATCTGGAAACGAAGCCTTTCAGGCTGTTCAGGAAGGAGTGTATGTTATTGGCACTTATCTAGGTGTATTGCTTTATGTTTCAGAGAGGTTTAATATGTCTGCCAGCAACAATCTGATTTTTTTCTATTTTTTTCTCCTCAGAATGTATGTGGTTATTACTGTGTAACTGATATTTTTGGCTTTGCCTTACCGAGAGAAAATACTAATGAAAGAAAGCATTGGTATAAAGCACTTCTTTCCCCTGGTTTTATACTGTTTTAAAGCATTTATTTCAACTTGTAAACCTGAAGTCCACCACTTGTTAGAGGATTGAGAAGTGTACAGATTCGTGGCCATTTCTTGCGTTGTTTTACTGTAGGTAGAATATTCTTTTGGTTCTCAGTGTCAGATAAAATGGAAATGATTGCCATTATACTCAGGGAAATTTTAATGGCCTTTATTTAAAATTTACTTGAAATATGGTCTATGTATACTATGTACTGGACCTTTGTATACATATACATGGTTTGTATACTGATTAGTAACAAAGCACGTTGAACTGAATCTCTATGGAAGTCAGTTGACTTCTCATTTGAGCATATTTTTGTGATTTTGATCCCATTTTTTTCTTTGTTAAGCTCTGCTCTCTCAAAGATTATGGGCGTTATGGATGTTTGTTTGGCCACAAAGATGGCACAGCAAACGCAGAGGTGGTCACCCAGTTTGGCCAAAGTGTGGTATAGAGGCACCTACTCCAGTCTTCATTTTTTCTCTTATGCCATATGACTCCATGTGTGGTTTTTCCCCACGCTTTTTCTTAAGGTATCCCACTCGAACTAATACATGCAACGGGTGGTTGTCGAAGAAACGGGTTTTCAATCACTGAGACTTTCTGGTCTGCATGTCTTAGTATCTGAGTTGTTTTACGCATGCTCAATACTGTGTGATATTTCAGACATTGTCTAATTTATCCTTTTTATCCCAGAACTCTTTTTAGTGATGGCATTGCAGTGCATTTTTAAGTTGATAATCTTCTGTTATCACACTGAAAGCTCATGTATGGGAACCCCTGTATTTTTACTGGGAATATTTCATAGATATATTTGCCTTCTAGTATCATGGTTGTACATAATGTTTGTGTAACTTAGGTGCCTCTGTAAGCGTAGAGATTTCCTAAATAGTATAATTGATGCCTAATACTAGGTTTAGAGTAACCACCTTGTTGTGCAGAGGTTTTATGTATGGTCTAGTCTGGTGTCATGGGAACAACAGGCACCACAGCATCAGTTTGAGGTATGGATTTTATTTCCTATGACACTACCAATCACATGAATTACGATTGTTTCCCATACACTTAAGTCTTTTTCCAATGCCCACTCTCAAATGTATCAATCTTTGTCTCATTAGACCATTTTCTAAGCATTTCTGCCATAGATACTGCTTACAAGATGTAAGGGAACAAATAATAACTAATTACTTGCTGATTTTGTGCAAGGGAAAGAAGTAGTAGTTAGAGTTTCTGATTAAATGCTTTAATATAGAAAAAAAACCCTGTAAGATTGTTTGTTTCAAATATACTGAATATACTGAAACAAAAATTTTACCATGAAAAAATAGCAAAGGAATCCATGAAAACCTTTATTTGAGAAAATAATTTTTGTGGGGAGAAAACTCATCGCATCTTTTTGTCTGGAAACAGCTCAGGAGAAGGAGATCTACAACCTTTTTTATAACATGATGTATTATCAATACTCATATTTTCAGCTATTTGCTTGATTAAGTCACTTCTCAGTGTTCAGTGTGACCCTTAATTACTGTTCTTATATTCTCAGTAACAGTAGAATGGCAAGTTTATCTTGCTCAGCTTTCACCTGTAGGCTGCTTACTTGCATGCTAACATGAAGACAAGACCGAAGCTGTTTTTAGAATGATTGCGGAGGGTATGTTGCAGGAAATTTGTCCGTATGCATTCATATGTTGCAAGGTACTAATAATGTGGCATGTGAAAAAGAGGAAAATCAGTAAATTACAGTCTTACATATATTCTTCCTTAAAAAAATACAATAAAATATGGTTTTATTTACAGTGATAAATCCCTAGGCATGTAGTGGTAAAGCTTTTGGTGCAGAAACTCCCTCACTGCTTCACTTCTGTTGTGATTATATTTGGAATTCTATGCCTTATGGCAAATTAGCTAGAATTTCAAAATACAGCTATTGCTTTGCTTATTTAAAAGTTGTTCAGTTAATAGGCTTCTTCATTTCATATTAAAGAAAATTCATGTATGTATGTTTGCCTTTGAATGTGAAGCTTTCTTGAAAGAATCATGAGGAATGGTGGGAGGTCATTGACATCATCTAACAAAATGAACTTAAAAATTTCAACAATGCTGTGAAACTGTGGCAAAGCATAAAGAGTATTTATATATTAATAATACATACATATAATAGTATGTATTAGAGGTTAAGATAAAAGCTCCAAAACAGGTAAAAGCTATATACATGCACTCAGGTCTATATACAAATACACAATTTCCATTCTTATTAGCCTTGAAACATAAAAGAAATATAGGGGGTATATAGCCCAGCCTCTTGCACCAGGACAAGGTGAAATAATTTTAAAATGAAGGAGGTTAGATTCACACTAGTTACAAGCAAGAAATTTTACAGTAAGGATGGTAATTCATTGCAGTCCTTTTGTTACTGAGTGTATTTGGATTGCTCATTATTTTCTGAAGTTATACTTGAAAAATCTGAATATGGAGTAAGATACAATTTATACTGCTTACACTGTATACCATTCTAAAATACAGTTTTGAGTTATTGATAAAGCAGTAATGACATACAATGTATGCATATGGCATACAGCTTTATAAACATGGTGATACTGATACATACATGGTCTGTTTCTCAAAGTTGGACTCAGAGCAGGATTTGCAATGTCAAGATCTGTCTTAAATTTTTAAGTGAAGTATTTCATCATGTGCATATATGTGACTACTAAAACAAACCCACTATACAAATCCCTCATTATTTTGTGCAATCTGCCCTTAAAGGAGGTATTTTCAAAAGCAGCAGTAGTTCAGTGCATTTGATTGGTTGATTTGAAGTACTTGGTTTGATTATTTTATCATGTTTATTTTTAGATTTTAAAATACTTTTAATAATAGCAGATTGTAAGTTTGTGCTTTAATGGTTTTCAGAAACAATTTACAAAGCCAGTAATAAATTCAGTGGGAATTTTCCTCATGCCCTAACTACCATTTTCTAGAAGATACTGCTCTTAGCAGCCTGAAATGCATGCAGATGGTTTATGGAATACATGTATAAAGATAATGAAGAATGTAAATCTGTTTCCTTAGCCTACATCTGCCCACATGTTATCAGAAACTTGGACTTCCTTATCTCCTAGGAATATATTTACTTTATAGTCTCCAGAATGTCTTTCTGAAGAAGACCTCTTCTTTACCTGAAAATTGCAAAATGAAAATTATTTTCTGGGTAATTAGTATTCTCAGATCATCAATTGATGTTAAGTAATGCTGACTTATTTTTATGTTGTTGAACATCTGGCATTAGAAGAAACTAGTGGATAAAAAACTGCAGAATTAATGGAATACTGTTTATATTACGAGGGTGATAACATGCAAATGTTTTGGAGGAGCTGGTTCCAACAGTGCTTCTTACCATCCTTTGCCTCAGCAGAGCAGTCTGTTAAGTTGTGAAAACACTGTTGTGTCAGGATACATTTTTGGGGCAGTTACAGGCTGATTCATTGAGGATGTTGTGGAGATGGTTTGTTTCAGTCAGATCATACTGGTCGCTGAAATCACAACTAATTTCTGAATCACGTTTTGTCACCTGCGTTCAACGCATATGTGTTCTTACATATGTATCTATTTATGCAATTGGGGTAAAAATTTGCTGAACAGTGGCATTATGAAAACTTCTCAACCCTAGGGAAAAGGCACAAAGCTACTGCAAAATTAAAGGTTTGAAAATGAGATATAAATGAAAAATTGAAAGTTTAATGCTTTTTTTCCAAAAATCTCAGTTCTAAGTCAAATAAAAATACTAAATTTCTAAACTTATTTCTAAACTTAGTCTTATCAACTGCAGTGATAGTACCAAAAACAAAAGTACCAAAACCACATTTAATTCTGGGGTTGGTTGGTTTATAAATAATATTTGTTGGTTTATAAATAATATTTAAAAACCGTGTTGTAAGCAAAGTAAAATAAAAATGCATGAACTAAACTGTGTAAATTATGTCCTATTTTGCTAGTATGGCTTTCTTTGTGTGAGAGCTGTTGGTAACAGGATGACAAACCAATAATGAAAGGTAGTAGGTTTAAGAAAGTGTATTATTCACAAGTGCTGCTTTAGTGATAAATTCTAGAGCATAATGAGATGGTTTCCAAATGGTTCCAAAGAGGATTTTTTTTTCTCACTGCATTCTGCACACTTAGCGTTTTTAAAAATTTGTCTGATCCTTGTCCAACTTGAGTAGAATACTTTGTGTTATCACACCTGTTATCTCTGGTATTTATTTCTCACATTAAATTGAATTGGTCTTGCATGTTTATTTTTCCCTTCATGCACACATTTTTCTGAGTTAATGTTTCATATTTATTTTCATTTTTTTCCATTAATTTCTTCCTCTTCAGGTGCAATCTAGCTCCTGTGGTGGAGTTTGCTGCCGATGTTGGAACTAAATCTGATTTTATTACCATGAACCCATCAGTTGTACAAAGAGCATTTGGAGGCTTTCGGAATGAGAGTGACAGAGAAAAATTTGTGCATAGACTATCCATGCTGAATGACAGTGTCCTTTGGATCCCAGCTTTTATGGTCAAAGGTGGAGAGAAGCATGTGGAGTGGGTTAATGCATTAATCCTTAAGAATAAACTGAAAGTGCGAACCGCCTATCCATCACTGAGACTTATTCATGCTGTCAGAGGGTAAGTGTGTGGAAAAGACTGGTCTGTCCTCAGCACAATGAACCTCATAACTAGAATTCCTAGCAAGCTGAAAAAAAGATGAGTGTTGAAAGGAGCGTGGTATTTCCCTTATTGGTGTAATGAATTGCATTTATGACAAGTTTGTTTGGTAATAAATGCTGGCCGCTCGTTTAGCCAGCTCGGCTGCTAACAGCTGAAATGCATTAGCACAATAACTATTCCAATTGCATTTCTGTGTGCAAGCATGTATCATCCTTTAGTGATAAGCTAATCTTAAAAATAGACTGAAATCAGTGTACAGTAAAAGTACTACATGTCTTCTTTGGGAAACAGCTATGAAGGTAAAAAATACAACCTGAATAGCGTCGGGGTAAGGAAGCAACCCTGTATGTAATGAAGCTTGGCAGATCTGAAAGTACTGAGCTCCTTCATAAAATATCTAGGATTTGGAGCAATCTTTCTTCTTTTGAAAGGAGATCCTTTGCCACATGCTTGGGCAATTCAAAAATACCGAGTAGAATCACTGAAAATGTTAATGAAACCACTTATTAGAAAAAAGTTGTGTCCACCCTTTGAGCAGATATTTTTCTTTTTAATCCCATAATTGAACAAAACTGTCAGATGAAGGCTCCAATGTCTTTGTCATTACTATATAGTACAAGTAGGGCTATGCCTGAAAATCGTTCAAAAGATGATGGTAATGCATTTGTACATAAAATTATCACATTATGGTAATATTCTGCTGGAGTTGCTTGAAATGTGCTGTTTGTGGGGTTTAGGAAGATGCCTTAAAGTACTGCTATTGGCTTGTACATCAGTTACTGATTATGTAGCTGCTCTTACTGTTACAGCAGCAGAGATACGTTTAGAAAGGATGTTTGAACCATTATCGCAATGTCGTGTGAGAGTAAAGCTTAGACATAAGTTGTTCAGGCTCTTTTGCCATGTCTTGTAGATTAACTGCTGCATTCCCTCTATGGTGCACTTCTGGCACTGGAAAAATATTCTGTTGCCTCTGAAATTATGAAATCCTTCAGAAAACCTTCACTCTTTTGTTGAATTACTCAGTTTCATTAGACATTTTAGACTTTAGCTCTTTATGGGCCATGATTGAGTTGAATTATCAAGTATTCAAAATGTCTGTAGTACATAGGTGTAGTGATTTGTATGTGTACATAAACCTGTCTGAAATTGTTTCCAGTTTGCAAACAACTGTTTTAGTTTCCTTCTCCTAAATCTAGACAAAACTATCAAATGTGAATGGTAATTCAGAATACATAATCTTTAACCTGGCCAATTTAAAGGTCCTTTAGGGGGCTTTGTCTTAAAAAAATTATTAGTACCTATGTTGTCTCTCTGAATGAGGCAACAAAAGCTCTGCCATCCTAATTGTTGAAAAGTTTGGATTGAGCTGTATTTTAGATTATATATAGCAGTATCGTCTGATATATAGATTTGTTGAATCTGTGGTTTAAATTCAACAGTAAATTTTAATTGATATTAAGAATTCTTTGATTTAATGAACCTAAAATTTTATTAAAATATGGATGTAAGGTGAATTTTGGTCCATTTAATACCTAATAATCAATAAGGTTCATGATTCCAATCTGACATGCTGAATACAAATGGAGAACATATGATGAAGGCTGCAGGCTCAAGATTTGGAAAGTGTTATCTGCAGTCCTTTTTATATGTATCAAACTATCAGTTTTTTTCTTCATTAGTCTTTAAAGCGTGTGGTGTTAGGTACTTTCTAAGGTAAGAACATAAAGTTCCTTAGATTTCTGATCTAATGAGCCAAATTCTTTATTTCTAATGCAATATAAAGATACGTTAGAGTTTTACCTACTAAAATGTCAGTTTGGCTACAATCACAGCTCTGCACTGAAGTTCTCATTCCTGTTCTTCCTTCTTCTTTAATGAAAAAAAACTTCATGAGCAGTACATAGTGTTCCAGAGTTGCTGTTGATCAAATAGTTTCTATTGATCAGATGACTGCATTCTGAGATAATTTTAAAGACTTTTTTCTATCCATTAATCACTTTTTTGGTTAGAAAAAATGGTAATGTCGTATTGGAAAAAGAAATTACTGTTTTGCTGATTTCGTGCTTTATAAAACTTCTGTGAGTGATGGATGTTTCCCTAGAATCTCAGAAGGATTTTAGGTTTTGAAATAAGATTATATACATACAAAGTCCAGGACAATAACTACTTTTTAAATCAGTAGTGTCATAAATCACTGTTGTATTGAATTTTTTTTTCTTCAGTAGATTTAGATCAAGTGATTACCTGTGATGATTTTTCTGTATTTTGCTTTTCCACTTCTTGATCAGTAAGTTTTCAGTATTAGATTTTGAAAGTGATTTGGGAGCCACTGCATGATTTTTTCCCAAAGTGTCTCTAAAACCTGATTTATGGAATTTTGAATGTCACGTGCACATATTGACAAAGTAAATGAGGCAATCAATACATGACAGAGTTCAAGATCTTTAACATCTTAACTGATTAAAAACATTTACTTGCTCTCTAATGTCACTAATGTCTAGTGCCTAGTTTCAGAAACTTTTTTTTATTAAGAAGGCTGAGATTTAATGCTGAACTATTTCATTAGGATTATTTGTGGCAGTATTTTCCAAATGAAATGACACTCTCTGGGCTGTGGAAAGTTTCTGTATAGAGGCTTGTCCCAGTGTCAGGGCTGTAATTGAATATGGATTAGACAGTAGGCCAATAGGAGCAGAACCTGCTGGGATTAAAGTCCAGATCATACTGTTTTCTTCTAGTGCTGGCAGACAACCAAACTAGAAGTAGCATCAGCAGGATGTTCTGCCATGGATCCAACCTTGTGGATCCTTGGAGGGGTAAGAGAGGATTCCTGAGACTAAACATGTAGGGTTTTTTTTTTTGTTTTGTTTTGGTTTTGTATTTGTTTTTGTTTTTTGGGGTTTTTTTTTGTTTTGGTTTGGTTTTTTTGTTGTTGTTTTTTGGTTTTTGTTTTTTGGGTTTTTTTTTTCCGTGCTTCTGCTGGTGAGTATTTGAAAACATCTGTTGAAGAGGCTGAACAGTACCACCCCCTTGCCCTGACAAGCAATACAGATTTAAAATACACTCGTTTTCTGAGAAGCTTTTTTCTTGTATTTCCTCTCCTAAATCCACAAAACAAAGTTCTCACGCTCGTCTTATGTGTAAGAATGTTTTCTTGGCTGCCCTTCCAACTGGAGCCATCCAGTAGGAAACTTGATATTTTGAACTATTAGTCACTCAGCGGCAGTATCACTGAAATTGCTTCACATTAGATTCCTTCCCATCTTTTGGGTACAGAACAATTGTGTGGACATCCTGTGGGATTTGCCTGTGCTTTGCTTATTTCCTCCTTGATCCTGCCTGTGAAAGAGCAATATTATCCTGTATTAAACATGGCAGAACTCCCACTGGAATCTCTGAGTTTTGCCTGTGTAAGGAGTATGCTGTGACTATTTATGGTCATTTCTCAGTGCAGGGTCTTTTTTTCTTTACTAGTGAAAGCAAACAGCTGTTCTTTGGATGTAGTGACCTTTTGCACAGCTTTACCACTTCTTCAGAGTTCTTTACTCTGGGATTTATAATGAAAATACTTTCAGAAAATGAAACATGCAGAAATCAAGTAGTTTTCCAGCAGCTCTGTGCTGAGAAACAAGTACTGTGCCAACTTCTGCAAACTTGTTTTTATTTTCTTCCTGCTAACAGACTTCCCTTTTCAGTTTACTGCTAAATATATTTATTAAGAAAAGATGGTTTGAAATTCATGGATGAATAAATCACCTGAGAAAAAAAGGGCCATTATGCTAAAAATAGAATTCTGAATATAAAATGACTGTGTCTTTTGCATCATGTAGATAAATATTCAGAATATTGGGAAAAAAATCACACTACCTATGTTTCAGTGGAGTACAGTCCTGTTTTTTATGTATCTGGATGTTAAAAATGTGAGGTTTACATTATAGTATCCTTGTGCCCTAGCATAAAGTGTCCTTGGGGCTGGCTTTGTTTAACTTACACAAACAAATGGGAAGCCAGTTTGGATTTTAAGAACGTAATCTATTATGTGAAGTTGTTCATCTAATCCTGATATCCTGTCCTATGTGGAGAGCAGGAAGTGATGTTCTTGTTCTTGAAATGGAGACACTCCAGGGTTCACCTTTCAGTCTCGCAGCTACTTGCCAGAGCTGCAGCTCTCCTGCATCTCTTAAGGATATGCCCTGATCCAGCTTAAAGTTTCAATGAGATTTTATTTCCATTGCACAAGGTCTCCTATTTTATCGTGTTTCTGAAAGATTTAGCAAGGTCTGTCAAGAGATATCTCACATTTTTGAAAGAGGGTTTTCATTGAAGGAAAGCACAGTTGAAGTAGAGAACATGAAAGCAGAATTGTATTTTTCACTACCTGGTCCATTCTGCCAGGTAAGCCAAGAGAAGTTTATCATAATAATAGGGATATTTTTATCCAATTTTTTCTATTTTTATTTACCTTTTGACAATAAACTTCTGTAAGTTTTTGTTTTGGGAGGGCGGTTTCATCTCTTACTGAGGCAACTGTTTTGCTCCTCTTATCAGCTGTGTTTATATACCTAACACTTGTAAAACTTACTATTCCCAGATTGAATTTCAGGTTTCAACTAATGGAGAGCAATAGAATTAGTCATAAGAAAAAATAGGAATGAAATTTTCCATTTTCAAGTTTTGTTGCTTAGGTTTTCTACCACTCTAACTAATGCTAATGACTCGTAGGAGCTAAGCAGGGAGTAGGTAACATATAGTTTATTCATACAGTGTATCTGCAAATTTATATTTATTTGAAAAATATTTTGGTATTTATTGTGGGTTTGTTTTTTTTTTTTCAATTTTAGGTTGAGGTTTTTTTAATTTGTTTTTCCTTACATAAAACCTGTGTTTCTGAAAACTATAAAAATAACTGCCATTTAATGATTTCCTACTGCTGTAAAAAAACTCCAAACTGTAGCTGTGTGATTGAGAAGCAAACTGGAAACATTTTTGTAGTCTGTTTCTGATGTACCATTAATGGGACTGGAATCCACAGAGAGTGATGTTTGCCCTATGGTATTAATAGAATTGAGAATAGCTTCTCTTGGGATTTTCTTGGACACATGAGATGAATTATCTGTTGATTCTGGCTGGAACATGTATGCATGAGAAAATTGTTAGGTTTCCTTCCTTTTTTTCTTTTTTTTTTTTTTTTTTTTTAAGCAATGTTTCCAAGATAAGACAATAATAAAAATTCAGCTACTTTTTGTTTTGATGGTAATGTCTTCCGGGAGTTTTTAAAGATGTGTGCTTTTAGTTTTGATATCACTGAGCTTCTGTGATGAGGAGAGGTTGTTTTGAGCATCCACCCAATAACAGACTTCTTCAAATGCTAGGTTAACTGCTGAGGTAGAGTGGAAATAAGCGACCAAAGCTATAGCTACAGGCACTATATGGTTTGGACTTTTGCTTTGGTCAGTTCGGGCCATTGGGCTGTTAACATGAACAGTGCTTCAGTGAAATAATACACTGGCACAAACCTGAACAGTGGTATCAGTAGAGGATGGAGCAGTTTGTCTTCTGTAGCCTTTCCTTTTGATGCATCTGAGTTCCTTCAAGAACGTTTTAATGGATTTGTTTGAAGTCTCTGAGTTCTTGTTGGTATACAGGGAGAGATTTAAGCGTTTCAGATCAGAAGCGCTGAGAAGCATCTGAGCATATTTTGTCTGGACTGAGTGCTAACACTGATGGCTGCTATCTTCTTTCTGGACATTTCACCAAAATGTAGCTGCTGTGTCTTCTGTTTGTGGGTAAAAAGTTGTTAATAACACACCAGTGTTTTGGCTGTGCCTGAATGTCACTTGCACAGCCTCAAAACTTCTGTTTACCACAGGAGATGCCATGCCATCCAGTCACATGCTCAGCAAGCAGTACAGCTTGGGGTAGCAAAGGAAGAGGTGGGAGGCAGCTCTTTCATTGACCTAGTAAGCTGTCTTTATCTTGATCCCTGACTTTACTTGGTTTTGCTTTTCCTGTTCTCTCCCCACCCCACTGAGCCATGGGGAGGGGAGTGGGAGCATCTAGGCATTGTCAGGCCCCATGTGAAGGAAGGAGCTTGTTTATTTGGTACATAAGCCATGTATAGGCTTTTCAGAGGCTAAGGGGAAGCCTGTTTCAATTTACGTCAAAGAATTAGAAAGTGAGAAAAAGGGTGAGCATTGCTGTATTTCAGACCCTTGGGAGGGTTAGGTCAGTGCTGATGTGATGTGTTAAGAACAGAACATGTTTTCAAAGAAAGTAACTGATTAATCAGGTGACAAATCTGGATTCTGCTCCTTTGCTGTTGGAAAGCACACCATAGTTGAGGTAGATACTAGTATGTGTTTCAGATGGAATGAGATTTGGAGTCTCTCACCAGTACTTCCAGACTGAAGGCTCTGTCCCTCTCCGTTCTGTCTTGTGTGTCTCTTTCAGCAGGGGTTGCTCCTGTGAATCCTGTTTTTAGGTGTTATGCTTATCCTTATCCCCACTGGTAGCCATGAGGACATACCTGTACATGTGTGGGAGGTTAGTGCTGCTTGGATTCACATTATGAATCCAATACTATAACCTGCTGTATTGAAGTCCTTTTTTGAGATCTGTCTTTCTGTCTTCAACTGGTGAATTAATAGGCCATTGGAAAAGTGAGGAAAATAATATTACTTCTATAATGTGTAAAAAATAATTACTTTAATTTCTAACTTGTTTTAAGCAATATTTCTGTATAGAAATATTATAGTTCCTATACCTCATGAGCACTGTAGAAGCAGCCTATTGATGTTTTCAAGTTTGTATTTAGAAGCAAGTGTCATAATTTGCATTTTTGTATTATATCTTTAGTGAAGTAGTGAAAGAAAACAAACTTAGCAAAAGTCATTGCTAGAACTTGCTTCTTCATTTCACATTTCTTTTGTACTTTATTGTCTACCTCTGGAATACAGGGGACTTTCCAAAGAAGATTAGTAATCATTTTCTTTTGCAAGAAAGAAGACCTGTAAAAGAATATGAGATAGTGCCTTACTGAAAGCAAATGCAGCCTCTGGTTTCAGAACGCTTTGGAGGCTCACAAGGTGGGGGGTTTTGTTCCCTTTTTTTTTTTTTTTTTTTTTTCCTTTCTATTTTAGTATAAATGTGGGCACACTAACTAGCAGAATTGGCAGAGAGGAAGTAAGTGGGTGTTTCACAGTCATACTGAAACCAACAGGTGGCACAGCTTATGCTTCTAGCAAATTATTTAGCCTCAGAGGAAATGTAACATAGAGATGGGCTAACAAGGCGGTAGAAAGATTCATGTGTGGCACAAACTTGACAGGTGAGGCCTTGCCTTTTTCCCCTTTTAGTCTATAATGGAAAGAGCATTGAAATGCAATAGGAAAAAGGTTTACAGAACATAGCTCTCAATGACAAAAGGTTTCAGAAAATAATCTCAGTGTTAAGATTCGTCTTCCTTTGCAGAGCTAGCAGTCATTGAAAAATCACTAAAGAGGAATCCTGAGATCTGATAAAGACAAGATCAAGGAGTGAAGCCCTCCCTCCATGCTGCAGTGTGTTCTCCTCTCCAAAAGGCATCCACCGGAAGCTGTGCTGGGTGTGTGAAACACTGGGAGCACAGCTCTGAGCTGTGCTGTGGAAAAATGGGTGCCAGGCAGATGGGGCAGCTCAGCCTGCTGCAGGAGTATTGCTGCATGTTGGCACTGGAAACAAAATGCAGGCTTGACCCCCAGATCACTGGTGGCACTTGGGATTTCTGCTGCCTGCAAGGGGTTTGTTGTGGGTTTCCAAAGAGGAGTTGATAGGATGTTTCACTGTGGGAGCAGATCCAGAGGGGATGCTGCTTCCTGGCTCTGGACTCTATTAGAAGATGCACTGGATGAATTCAGGAGAGAGAGAACAGGTTTTAGAGGATGTGGGTAGAGGAAGATTTGGTTCATGCATTTGTTAATGTCAGCTCTCCAATGCTGTTAGTAGCAAACATCTTTTCCAAATGGATCTGTTAAAAGAACAGTAGGCTCTCACCAGTGAGGATGATAAAGACTGGTGAAGGGCACAGAATTATGTCTCAGATCTCCTTGTGTTAAATTATGAGATTGCTATTTTGGTATGATGATCATTCTCTGAAGCAGAGGTGAAAGAGAACAGGAGATCTGTCTTTCTGGTATTGTTTTCAAATTCTATAAACTTGTTGGTAATATGCAAAGCAAGTTATGGGCACAGACTATCTGGGAAGTGTGCCAATGTGTAAACACAATTTATTTCTGTACCATTGATGACTTGAAGTTGAGTAGCTTGAATTCAGACTGAAGATCTCCCTTCAAATGACTGTTAGTCACATGGTTGATGGTAACTTAGTAAAGCCAATGACAATATATGAAGATAGCATTGTAAGTAGCAGTAAGACAGCTCAGACTTTGTTTAAAGGCTTTAATCCATGAAGTTAGAACTATTTCCTTTTAAAATAATTTTAAATGCATTTACACAACTATTTTTTAAAATTTTGCTTAGTTTTAATCTTTCATTCTAATGAAGTGGGTATATAATTTGGTTCAGGATTTGTTTTTTTCTTTATTTCATATATAACAGCAGTGAAAAATAGTAGATACCTACTTGCTGTATGCCTCTATGCAGTGCAGATTTAAAGTGCATGAAACCCACATAAAGAAAATAAAGCAAATTTTACAATGCAGAAGACACATCCCTATTTTTTTCAATACTAGCCAATAATGGCAAAATCTTTTGTCATTTTTCTCAATGTTCCTGTCATATATAATAGAAAGAGAAGATGATGCAGAAGGCTGTCATATCAGAAAGCAGGCTAAAGACAGAAAATCTTTGTGGAGTAAAAACATCCGTTAATCTTCTTACTTGAAAATCACAGAAATTTCTTTTGGGAAGTTATTGCCTGTAAAATCAGTAGTGGTATCTGCAGCCTTACACATAGGAATCATATATTTGTTTCTGATGGATTGCAGGAGTCAGTGCAAACTGTTTCTTCCTTGGTGTATTGCATGTCCTTGTGAAACCAGTTGATGGGTTTGGCAGAGCTCCAGTCACATCCTACTGCTATTTAATGGGCTTTTAGTTGGCATTGTTTACAATAAGCTAGAATTTAATAAGATACGAAGAGTGAGCATTCATTCTTTAAAGACACTGGTCCTTTGGCATGTGGACTCTTTTGTATTGTTTAAGTGTGCTTTTCATATTTAATGGATTTTGTAAGGCAGTCTGCCGCTTTGAGTTCCACATTAAGCTGTGATGCAGCAAATTGATTCTGCTCAAACACATTCTTCAGCACATGCTTGTACATTCTTCAGAGGAATAGACTATCATAACAAATCATTCCGAGACAGATAGTAAAATTAATAACTTTTGTATCTGATTAACCTGCTCTGGTTCATTGCACGGATCAAATTTAAGGTCCTGTAATGCATATTTTCTGTAATAATCTCTAAATAGGAGACTTCCGTTTGTACTGATTGAATCAAAAGAGACTTGAATTTCTTCTGTATAACTGAAGTTACTCTAATGAGTAGCATAGCACTGAACGTGTCGTTTTACTGTATCCAGACCTGATGTTAAGCATTATTGACTTGAGCTGTAAAGGGCAACTGGGCACAAGCTGAAAGCAGTTGAAAACTGTTTATAGTCCAATGAACAAAGAGAATCCTGAACATATTTTTAAATTTATGAACTGTACTTTTCCACATTAGTTTCAGTATCAGTGCCATTAATGAAATGCTTTCAGATGAGGGCAGAGTACTCATCCTGGGATCATGTTTCTAAATTTTGCCCTGTTTCAGGGACATTTAATACAGTATTCCATAGGAGGGAGCAAAAAACCCCCAAGTTGACTCCCTTTAAAAGCAATTGACTCTAAAACATACTTCCATTTGTAGCCCTACTTAAAATGGAGTTGTTTTCTTTTGCCTACATTTATAACTGTTTTGTTAGGATTGGGCCCAGAATGGAAATTCAACCCAACTTTGCCTACCAAAGTTTTTCTTTTTTAGATTTGACAGGTGATTTAAGTTTTAAGAAAATGGTCATTCAAGAATACTGACCTGTGGAATTGTTGTTTGCCCTGGTTTAGGGCAGATTTGGGAGGAAGCCTCCGAATGGGGTCCCTCTAGAAGGCAAATTCAAGTGGCCCCTCCCCCAGCTGGTTCAGGAGAAGATTTCCTTGGAGAAAAGTGGGAAAAAACTGTTTATTTAGCTAGTAAAGTATTCACAAGAATAAAAGATGAATAATGTTAAACAATAAAACGTCTTGCTGTTCTGAAGAGATGGCAAATTCAGAAAGTCCTTGTCATGGGATGTAGCTGGGCTCGCTGAGTCTCTTATCAGTCCCTCCTGCCCTGGAAAATTCTACATCCCGGGCCCACAGGTGTGAGCTCCTGGTGTTTTTCTGGGTTTTCAGTCCAGAGCAAGTTTGAAAAGTTCCAAGAAAAAGAAAAACCACAATCCAGAAAAATTCTCTGCGTCAGCTAGCCAAAAACCAGCCAAAAAGCAAAGGAGAGCTCTCTCCCACTGTCTGTTCATGCTGCAGACAGCACAGCCCAGGAGCAGCAATGCAGGGGAGCAAGTGCAGTTTCTGAAAACAAACTCCTCCATGCTTTTCCTCTGCCCCTTTGCTCTTGGAACCAGTCTCAAAGGTGCAGAACTCAATATCCAGCATAACCAGAACAAACAATTGAGGATACAAGCATCATAAAGTCACTCTAGAACAGTGTTCTAGGCAACGGATAAAGTATCCTGAAGTGACAAAGGCAGAATTTAACAATTTGAGTGGACCCTTCCATTACTGTCTTCCTAATTCCCAAATATGTGTAGTAGGCACTGCATCTTATTCTTATTCTTAATTTATTGGATATTTCTTCTAAACATGACTGTACTTGCATTGTTTTGAAAAGAGAAAAAATTAATTAGGATTTTTTTCTGTAACAGAAAAAATTACACAGAAATTTATTCAGTGGCCATTAGCATAAGAACAGATATTCACTCAGTAGGAAAGACTAGATCTAATGGTGAAAGCTAGAATTAGGGCAAGTTATTAATTTTAATTACGCCCCTCCAGTTCTCTTCAGATTTTCATAGGAAAAATGCTAATCAATTATAAGTTGTTGTGATGCCTTCATAAAATACAAAGAACTTACACTTTATATTATAAATTTTATTTCATAAAATATTAAGAACTAATGTAAGTTTTTGAAATCCATATTTCATTAATTTAATCTGAAGTTACCTGTGTGTTTCAAAGCACTTAGCAATGACCCCAGTCACTCTAATACACGTTACTGTTACAACTTTCCACTAAAGTTACACAGTTCTTTTTAAATCTGCTATCCTTTAACTGACTTTGTTGTATCTTTGTTCCAACAGAAGGTTTTTCCATGTTCTTAATTTGACATGGCTTTCCCAAACTAACTTTCACTAATAAATAGAGTTGAAGATTTCATCCAGTCAGTTATGCTCTTTTTACAAACTAAATTCCTCTTTCACTCCATTTGCCTGTCTTTGGCATGGAAGATAGATTTCTTTTGGTGGTAATTTTTAATGAAATATAATGTAATTTTTGTTATGGCCTCACCAATTCCCAGGAAAAGTCAGAACCCCAGGAGACAGTTTGATAAAGCACTGAAATTCAAGATCAATATGCACATTTGGTTTTGCATGCCAAATGGCATTGGTTCTGTATAACCAAGTTACTGTGCAGAACATGAGTCAAATTCATTTCTTGGCTGTGGTACCTTTTCTGACTTAAGCCATTATCATTTCCTGTCAAGGGACTGCTTCAATAGTCTTTTTGAGGCTTGAATAGCTACTCTGAGAAGTATAATAAGGGCACTTTCAGGAAGGAAGTATAGCTGGTACAAAGTAGGCTGTTTATTTATCATCCTGCCTATCTCCGCCTCTTAGAGTTGTCCCTGTGGGCCAGGTGGGGTATACTTTTGGGTTCAGGTTTCTCAGTTTAGCTCCAGAAATAAATCACAGAGTGCGCTTGTGTCATTGTCTTTCAGCTTGAGGATGGCTGCTGATACCAACCTTCCTGATGCCACAGGCAAAATCCCTGCCAAGGAAGCCATTCAGCTGTCACAGCTGGTCTGGATCAACTTCTAGGTTCATAAAATGTTCCAGTATTAGGGAACAGCAGCCACCTCTCTTGTGTCATCTCTAGATGGAAAAGGAGCCCTAGAAGATGAGTGGAGAGCAAAGGCATTCTTTCTGGCAGTTCTTACCACTCACGGCCAAACTTTTCCTTCAGTGCAGGAGTCTGCTTCTGAAACAGACTAGCACGAACATGAGTCAAAATACAAGCTTAGGCTACAAATGTCCTAAAACTTGAAAATATCTCTTTCCTATGTCTGCCTTCTTATATTGCTGTTAGGAGATGCTGCAGCTTTTCTGTACATTACACATTTGGGGTTTTTTTTGCCTGGCACTTTTTCCTACTTCCACACTTACTTCTCTCACTTTTAAATAAGTTTCTGTGTGTGGAATAGTGGTAGGTAATCTTATTTTACTGAGTAGAAAAGTTAGTTTTTAAAACCAATAAAATATTGTTGTGCCATCTTCAATCTGATTATGAATCATCCCTTTGCTTCACTGCTTCTGTTTAATCCAAACTAATGCCAGTACCTTTCTAGAGAAGAAAATAAGTAATGTTTGTAACCTGTACGAGAGGAGAAAAAGCCACTGGTTCCCTCTGAAACCATTTGTATCCCTATTATTTAAAACATAATTGCATTCTTTTTACTTATTTTATTAGTGTTTCCTTAGAATGGGCCAGGTGTACTTTCCAGAATGGCAGTCTCACAGAACTTTCCCAGCCAAGGTATTTTCTTTTGTAGCTGTGCTTTATAGTTATAGACATAGGTAAATAGTCTTCTTAGGTATCATGCAAGAAGAATGAAATAAAGGATTAAGGAGGACTATAAAATTATGGCAAATAGTTGCTTAGATTTGATATTCAATTTGATGGTTATATTTCTTCCTAATTTATCAGATACTTTCTCTTTTGTGTTTTATCATTGCTACTTTATGTTGCTACAAACATTCTATTTTGCTTAGATTTGTCTGTTTATGTACCATCTAAAAGCATCTCCTATCTGACATTTCAAATCCTTAGAAAGTCATTTGCATGCTTCTTGATCACTGTTTTTACATCTACCATTCACACTGTTCATATGTTCTCCAATATTTTTAATGTTTTATCTTGGTCTTTAATAGTTTCATATTTTAAATTGTTCCATGGCACAAGATAAAAATATGCAAAATAATAGTTGTCTTAACTGTTGGAATTGTAAAAGGGAAAAAGAAGGCCCAGAAATGTTAGCAATTTTCAACAAATGCATAACAAAAAATAATTCACTTAATACAAGTTCAGTCTGTATTAATCAAAAGCAGATTGGTTTGAAATTGCACATTGGCAATGGACTTTTGTTTTATAATTGCAAAGGTAGTTCATTAATTTATAATGTCTGTGTGGGGAGTAAAAGAATATTGTTGTAATCTTGTTGTTTCTCCCTAGTGGCTTCTAGTTTATGGCTACAAATCGATAAAAAAAATTAAAAATGTTTTTTGAGAGATTAGGATTTCTTAACCTGAAAGAAACATTAACATGTCTTTACATGTATATGACCTGGAAATATATGCTCACAGCCCAGAAGGCCAGTTGTGTTTGGAGCTGCATCAAAAGGAGCGTGGTCAGCAAGTTGAGGGAGTTCATTCTGCCCAATTTTGCTCTGCTGAGACCCCACCTGGAGTCTTGCAGAAAGAAGACAGGGACTTGCTGCAGTGGGTACGGAGCAGGGACACAGAAACGGTCAGAGAGCTGGAGCATCCCTCCTCTGAAGGAGGGCAGAGAGAGCTGGGCTCCCTGAGCCTGCAGAAGAGAACGCTCCAGGGAGACATTATTGTGGCCCTCCAGTACCTGAAGGAAGCCTACAAGAAAGCTGGAGAGGGAGAGAGAGGCTTTTTACCTATATGTCCAAGACAGGACAAAGGACAGTGGTTTGAGCTGAAAGAAGGTAGGTTTGGATTAGACAGAAGGCAGAAATGTTTTATTGTGAGGGTGTTGAGACACTGGAAGTGATTGAGGGAGGTTGCGGATGTCCCATCACTGGAATTGCTCAAGGCCGGGTTGGATGGAGCTTTATGCAGCCTGGTCTAGTGAAATATGTCCATGCCAAGAACAGGGGAAAAGGACTAATTGATCTTTAAAGGTTCTTCCCAAGTGAATAAATTCTGTGATTCTGTAATTCATAGAATTCCTTATTTTGCTGCATTATCTGTACAGGAGGCGTATGTTACTATCCAAGTATGTCACAGAAACAAGATGGAACAAGACATGGAACACCTCTCTGGAAGATGTTCTGTCTCTTTCCATCATATTTCAGTAAGGACCTGATCTCTCAGGAAAGGAAGACCTTTTCTGTGGAAGTTTCTCTCTTGACTTTCTGAGCCTGAAAAGTGCACTCTAGGTCTGTTTTGCTGCACCTTTACTATGTGCCTGTGTGCACATCTAGTGGAACTGTAATCTCAAATTATTTATAGATGACATCTTCTAAAACTAAGCTATGTATCACTCTTGAAAATGGTTTTGTGCTTGAGTTGAGCGATCATCACTTTTTAACAGAGGCATGTGCTGTCCTACAGTGTCAGTTAATGACTTTCATGGCTCTGAACCAAGGGTAGATGTTTCAGTCTATGCAGTAGAAAACTAATCATATTTACTGACAAAGGTTCAGGTCTCTTTTTCATGTAAATGGATTCCTGAGCACCAAAATAATTTTTAAAATATATCAATAGATACTCAAAATCACAAGTTTCACTAGAAACACAAGTAAGTAGCCTTTACTTTCCCATGTTGTCCTGTAGTGTGATGTATCACAGAGAACATTTCTACTACTGAAGAGGCAGATCAGAGCAGGACAGAAACCTGACCTTTTGGGTAGAGCTCTGATGGAGTTTCAGCTCTTCATAAAGTGCTTTGTTCCCTTCAATAAAAGAGGGGGGTTTAGGTATATTCTTTGAAAATATAGTACACTGAAAACTTTCAAGTAAATGCAAATGCTTTTGGCACATTTTTTATGCTGTTATTCACACTTTACTACTTCTACACTTCAGATTCCTTGTGCAGCATTCTGCACAAAGCATACCTCAGTAAGAAAAAGACAAGTAGTGTATTTTTAATTAAAACATTCACATAAATTGAGAGGGTAGATTGAATTGTACCTATCATTGGTGTGATTAATCCCACTGAAGACAAGAAAGCACAAGAAAAGCATTTGTTCTTTGAAATTGAGGAAAGTACTTGCCCTAACATCTTCTTTAGAAAACAGATGTTAGGTCCAAGAACATAAAAGTGGTTGTTTAAGAGAGACCTTTCTAGCCTGTAGCCTTACCAATGCCAGTGCCAACACAGAAACATAGAAGAGAAGTTAGAAAGAGTGGAAAGATTACCTTGTAATACATGCTCCTGTCACCAGCAGCTTAGCAAACCTTTGAGAAGGAGCTTCATCAGCACCACTGGGTTTGTGAACATTGACAAGTTTTGGGTTTTTTAGTCAGTTGGCCAGTGGCATCCAAAGCATCCTATTGCCATGAATTCCCAGTTCAGTGTTCTATTCTTAAAACTACTGTCATCTGTTTATTTTGGACCTACTAATAAATGACTTTACTGAGTCCATAGTTTTTTATGTTTACAGTGCTCATGTTAAAGTGGTAATTAAATTCCTATTTGCCACCTTCACGACTTCATAATTTTGGTGTGTTTTCCGTCTCCCCGCTTAGCTGTCTCTTTTTCAAGCTACTCTCCTTATTCTCTCCTCATACAGAAGTTACTTTATTCTGCTTATAACATACGTTGCTTTACTCTGTGTCGTGTCCTTTTCTGAATTATATTTGGAGGAATTGTAATCCTCTAGCTTCTCACACAGACATTCTTGAGTAACACTGAGATGTTTTGTCATCTTTCAAAATCTTTTTTCACCTACCTTCCTATTAATGTTAATATATTGACTTCTCAAATACCATATATGATTTCTCTGGAAGCTCTTTTTACAAATATTCTCTCTGTTTGTAAAAGGAAAAGAATTTCAGTGACAGCCAGGTGTGTTATGTAGGTTTGCTTGGAGATCAGCTTGGACATCTCAAGAAACAGAGCTCGGTATATAATCTTTTGAGCTATTGAAGATTTAAACATGTTTCCTCAGGTTCTGCCCTTTCCAGAACAAGGAATTTAAAATCAATTGAAATATATGCAATGAGATTCCGAATCTGTTTATGCTTTGAGATCTTACGAAATTTGTAGATAAGGCAAATAAAGATGCTAAGTACACTAAATTACCTGGTATTTGAATGTAACCCATCATATCGGATTTTCTTTGTCTGAGGCAACACTTTACTCTGAGTACAGCCATGAGAAAGCACAGCTCATGTTTTAATTTAGTCAGAAGTAATCTATTCCATGGTAGCAGGATAAACAATTGTAATTTGAATTCCCCAGTATTCATATAATGTAATGATGATTGGCATAGATTGTTGCGTGTATTAGTAATTGTAATAGAGTCTCATCGAGAAGATCACTTTAATGATAACTATTTTTAAAACAGATGTCTATGTGTTTGTGTGTTTATTTTATTTTCATTTTTTCAATAGCTGCAAGAAGTCATTATCAGGTAGCAATGTGCTATTCCATTGACATTCCTTCACCAGCCAGGCTGACAGTAGAACATTCCATTTTCATAAATATAAGGATGTCTTGCTAGATACGGGTGAAAACGTGGTGGATTTGGCCGTGTATTTAACTGCAGGTGATAGTTTGATCTGGTAGAAGCAGGTTCAGTATTTTTAAAAGCCAAAATATTGAAATTCCATAAACTCAAAGACAAATTTAAGTATCAGTAATCTTTCAACAGTGCTTATGGTTGTAAATAATTTACTTATCTCATATTCATCAGACCAGACTTCCACTTTTTTTTATTGCTTTTTTAAATGTAGACAGAGTTTCCCACTCAAGCACCTTTGGGCCCCCTAAAGCACAAAAGATTTGCCAACTGAAGGAAGCTAAACAGTGAACTACAGAGGTGGTTGGGCTGGAACACAGGCCCAGCCAGCAATGGCTGAGGAGCTCTAAATGGAGAAAGAAATTGGACTGAGATCTGTCCGAGGTTGGTCAGAGGTCTGCTGACATTCCTTCCAATAAGGAATGATCACATGATTCTTGTAAAAGTCATTATTATGAGATGTTTAGGTTTTGTACCAATGCCTCGATTAAAATTCAGGTTTTTATGTAATTTTTATAGCTTGATATATGATCTTAGTAGAGACAAAGAAAAGTCTTTGACAAAACATACATTTTTACATACAGAGTTTTAAAACATGTCTTTTATTTATGGTGTGGAACTGCAAATAAGAACTGCATATAAGAACTATATAACCATATATATGAATATATGGTTATTACCTTCATTAAGGTAATAACTATAAAAAGGAAGGAAAAAACATGTAAGTTTAAAGCATTAGAAAATACTAGAATAATGCTGGCACCAATCCATTATTGACAGTATGTATGTCCAGTACTAACAGAAACACCAAAAATGTCTTTGAATATTTTTATTGTATGATGTAAAACACAGTGAAACATGCAAGAGATCATTGTTCAGATTTTAAAATCATGTAAAATCTATTTGAAAGGTAAAAAGGAAGGATTGTAGAAGAGAGGTCAATATTGGACTGCGTAAAAGAGGTCTCGGATGTGTGCCCATGGCTAAGTACAAAATATGTCTGAATTGGGTAAGAAGTTTTGGAGGCAAAACTGCTTGGATTTGGGGTGAGAAGCTGAGGTGAAAATAAAATGATAGTCTGAGCACAAGGATGTCGTTACAGGAACCAATACCTGCTCAAATGCCTTTCCTTTTCGTGGAAGAGGCATTTTTAGCAGTCCCCTGCTGTCAGCAGAGTGACCCTTATAGTGTATTGTGGACTTTTTTAGTTTAGTTACCTGTTGCAAACATGATATTTATTAGCAGCTGTTTTATAAAATGCAGTACATGGACCTGAGTACTGGCCTGACCTTTTGCTGCAGGAAGTTCAACATACTCTCTATTTGTGCTGGTTTTCACTTACCACTGGAGATTACTTCTAACTTCTTTAGCATAAGTTGAAATTGGTATCTTGCCAGTGTCTTTAGTACATTATCATCAGCCATGTATTTTTAAGTAATTTGAAATGAGATCTCTTTGAATTCAAGCTACTCAACTTCAAGTCACAGAAATTACAGAATTAAAGAGTGTTTATGCATTGGTATTTCCACTGATCTTCAATAAATTCACCCTTTGGGCCCCACAAAGGAATGGTTTTAGCATGAGGCATGAAGAAAATGAGTGCTTGTAGTGGTGCACTGCGTTGCCAGTTCATAATGATGTCTATTTTCTAAGATGGCAAGATCCACCCAGTCTTGTCAGTTAAGATGATTCCTTATACAGCTGGAAAATCAGGAATTGGTCACGGGTGAAGATCTAGAGATTAGTTTTGAGAAACAAGAGAGATTGTCATTCCATTCTATACTCAGTTGCTTCCTTCATGATGTAATCTTAGTTAAACAGGAAATGAGTGCATCCCGGAAAAGTAGATCAGGAGAGTATCTTTATGCTGTAAACAAAAGCTATAATAAAACTCCAGAAACTAAAAAAGGTACAAAAATGCTTATTGGTTAAAGCGTCTACATCAGTCGACCCTTATCAGCCTTAACTCAGCTTGAGATTAGAACAGTTACCTGAGTGACTGAAAAGTTGACACATATCTTTCAGAACAAAAATCACAAAGGCTGCTTGTGATTTGTGTCACCACTTGAAAATTCTGTTAATTCAAGCTGACTTGGGAGCCAGGAATGTGAAGAGATAAGTGACCTTTAGGAAGCATCAGCCTCGAGCACTGAAGCCTCCAACTGTTTGTTACATTTCTTTTTTTGTAATCTGAAGTATAATTGATCGCAAGTTAAATATTTTTATAATAATTACATCAAGAACTCTATTTTCAGTATATATAGAGAGAGTTTAGATACCTTTTCAATTTATAGAAATAGCAAATAATTAAACTCATGTTTTGTATAATACCTGAATATGACAAACAGAAGAGAGGATATGTTTCTATACTCTTCAATTGTAAGAGGTTCTTCATTGCATCTTACTTCTTCATTACATACTTTTTCTGGACAGAAATGCTTAAGTAAGATACAGTATCCTTTTCAAATTTTGTTTACTGATGTTTACTAATTTAATGTTCTGCCATGAGCATCCTATTCCTGGAAGGGTGAAATTCAGCTGGATGATAGCAGTGCTGTAGTACCAGAAGCATCAGTTTTGACTGCTGTTTGGCTAGAACAAGTAGAAACACTCTTGTAGTAGATGGATGACTGCATGAGATTAAAGTACTTTTCAAAAGACAGCCACCAGTTTCTACAAAAATTAAGTAATTAGCTTTTAATTTGTTCTGCTGTACCTGTGATATGAAGTGTGAAAAATGCTCAGATTTCTTTCTCCAGCAGCTTTTTCTTAAACAAAAATTTATTTTCTAGAATGGAGTCCCTCCTTTGGTTTATCTTGTTTTACAGAGTTTCAGTTTATCAGAGTGAAAAGCAAACTGCTTAGCATCACATGTCTAAAAAATGGTGTTTATGAAGATAGTGAAAAATGATACATGCATGTGTCATTTGTAGATGTACCCATTCCCAATTGCATTCACTCCTTAAATATGCTGTTTACCATCCTGTTTTTACAGCCAAGCAAAATTCTGAGTCATTCCCCGTGTTGGTATTGGAGAAGCAGTTGCTCAGCTCAGAACTGTTTTCTGCCTGCAGGGTCCTTCAGCTTTCAAAAAACAAACTTGAGTATAACACAAAAAAACCCCACCCCCCAAAAAAACCCCACAAAACACACACACACACACCCCCCGAAAAAACCCAAAACAAAAAACCCAAAACAAACAAAAAACCCCTCTAAAACACCCCAAAACAACAACAAAACAACACCCAAAAAAACCAACAATAAAACAACCAAAAATTAAAAAACCCAAACCAACAGAAACCCAAAACAAAACCCCAAAATAGAACAAAAATAACCCAAAGAACTCACCAAAAATACCAAACCAGCTTTCACACGGATACCTATCTCTGATTCAAAGCTATGATTTTGGCAAAGAATGAAATTGAAAAGGCCAGTTACAATGGGATGGTTAATTTACCTGTTGCATATTTCTGGTGCTTTTAATGTACTTTATGCTTTGATTAAAGACATAGTTTTGCTGTCCTGTCTCATACTGGAGGGTGGACAATGCTCTTGCTACATGATCGAGGCCTTTATAGCACTCTGGATGTATAATTTTAAGTTCCAGCCTTATTGTAATCCCATTTTAAACAAGGCTAACTCTGGTCTGCTGAGGTTTATCACCCTTGACCTTCTTCCTAGACTGTGGTAGAAGCAATTCACAGCCTACAGCTAAGAGTACAGTGGCACACTGCAATGGTTTTACATTAGTGTGGTAATGCTAAGCAGTACTTACTTCCCTTATTTGCAGTCACACATTTCCAGTCTGATCAGAACAGCTGTGTGCATGGCTGTTGTTCATCTGAATCAGCAGAATAACCAGGTTTAAGAATCTAAGTTACCATCTTTTTATTTCTATAAAGTACTAATGGATTTTTATTTCCATAAAGTACCTAGTGGGTTTCTTTCGAATCAGACCTGGGAGAAGTGTTTTACCAGTAATAGCTAGCACTGTTTTAATGACATTCTGACTTTAAAGGTTAGAGATGTAGAACAGTGTCAGTGAAAGACTTGAGGGTACCAAGATGAGCTACGTGCTGGAATCCAGTTAAGTTTCCATTTGTGTCTTTGAAAACTCTCTACTGCTTTTAGAGCCATAACCAGACTTCTTCGTAGTGGTTCAGGAGAACTGTGCTGTGTAGCCTCAGTCAGGTCAGAATGTTTGAGTGCAAAACAAAACCTTTTAAAAATCGGTACTTTAAGGTTTTGCTTATCTGGAGACTGCCTTTAACAACAGGTGGTTTTATGTGTTGAATCACAAACAAGTAAATCAAGCTTCTCTTCTACTGACTTCTGAAAGTTACATGCTTAACTTACATTTATCAGTTCATTTGCTTTCTATTTAGACGAGCAGTCTGTGAAGTAACCATCAGGTCTATCAAATATTCAGCATAGAGCTCACTTGATCACATGAATTGGATACCAGAACAGGTCAGGTTTTATAGCAAGAGACTGTTCCCTGATCTGGCTGAGAAGGTCAACTACAGTCTTGTAGCTTCTGCAGACATGATGTTGTGTCAGGATGAAAGCCTGAACTAAGTCCCTTAGTAGCCCAGGTTTTTCCCAACATTGTGCTAAATAAGCGTGGTGGTTTAGCATGAACGTGAAAGGGTTTTTTTCTAAGGAAGTTCTAGCATGGATTGACAGCTTGGCTGATGAATAAGAGTCAGTTTTCTATGCCTCTAGAAATCCAGTCTTAAATCAAAAGTCCCAGGTGACTTATGCCTTTCCTTTTCCAGATGGCAAGGAGCTAACATCACCTCTTAAGTCAGAAGTTCGGGCTGGGCCCCCCCGGGCCAGGCCCAGCCAGGGCTCAGGGTGTGCCCTGCCTGTGGACAGTGGCCAGGGCTGGCAGCGTCACCTCTCTGCCCCAGCAATGTCACCTCTCTCTGCCCCAGCAGTGTCCCCTCTCTGCCCCAGCAATGTCCCCTCTCTGCCCCAGCAATGTCCCCTCTCTGCCCCAGCAGTGTCCCCTCTCTGCCCCAGCAGTGTCCTCTCTCTGCCCCAGCAATGTCACCTCTCTCTGCCCCAGCAATGTCCCCTCTCTGCCCCAGCAGTGTCCCCTCTCTGCCCCAGCAATGTCCCCTCTCTGCCCCAGCAGTGTCTCCTCTCTGCCCCAGCAGTGTCCTCTCTCTGCCCCAGCAATGTCCCCTCTCTGCCCCAGCAGTGTCCCCTCTCTGCCCCAGCAGTGTCCTCTCTCTCTCCCGGCTCCTCCGATGGGGAGAGGAGGAGGAGGATTGCAGATGGGCAGCACTGGCCCTGTGCCAGGGGCCACGGTGGCTGTGCTCTGGGCTTGGCTGCCGGAGATCTGGTCCGAAGGAGGAGAGACTTTTGAGAACTTTTCTCCAGAGCTCCAGGGAGCTGATCCAAGTTTGAGTTGCTTTAGATCTGACCAGGGTGGAGGAGGTTTCGTCCATCAGCATTCCTGAGCCTGCTCCTTCTCCCCCTTCCTCCCCCACATCACCTGCAGCCTTGAAGTTCTGAGAGTCAGCTGGAGAGGAGATAAAAAATAATCTCTGGGCAAAGACATTAACCCTTTTTCCCTCCTCCATGGAAGACAGAGTGATTTAGAATGTAGAGAGACAGCATTGAGACAAAGTCAGTGAAAGAACTGAGAAAGACTATTGGAAGATGAGATGGAGGAAGTGGACGTTTTTGACTGGACTTCTCTGGATGTGAATTATGAGGAAATGGACTGTTTTTGGACTGTAATATCTTAATGCTGCTTGGGAGACTGCAAGTTCTAGCCAAAGGGTTGTGTGTACTGATATACATGGGTTTTAATTGAGAATGTTGAATAGAATATGTCCCCAGCTCCTGGGAAAGAATAAGGAGGTTTCTATTTCTTTTGAGATAGAGGCAAATTTAGGGATAGAAGAAGAGAATCCTTGTTTTGTACTAGAAAAGCATTCTTAAAATGATACCCCAAACATGTGGAGGCCCATAAGCAGCTTGGGAAATTGTTAAATGGGTGGGACTGCACAGAATCTGCAGAAATTCTGAGTGGTTGCAGATCTGTGATGTTGAGAGCCACCAGACCTTTTCTTGTGGTATTTGTCTCCATGAACTCTAGAGAGGCTCCTCTCCCAAAGTGATGTAGGATCATGTTTAAATGGTGCGTTGGCCAGGAAATTCAAACCAAAACCACAACAATAAGGTTTCTCTTAACCTCTTCTAGGAGGAATAAAGACACTGCACCAAGCAGTGTTGTTATGATCTCACTTTAGAGAAAAGACTTTGACATTTTCATAGTGTAGAATGAATGCATAGTAGATAAAATAAGTTAACAGGATTTATTCACATAAAGTTATATGTGTTTCTCAATGCACTTTTTCTTTCTTTGCAGCTATTGGCTAACAAACAAGGTCCACATTAAACGACCCAGCACTGGTCTCCTCATGTATACACTTGCCACCAGATTTTGTGATGAGATTCACCTCTACGGATTTTGGCCATTCCCAAAGGATTTCCATGGAAAACCAGTCAAGTATCACTATTATGATGATCTGAAGTATCGGTACTTTTCTAATGCCAGTCCTCATAGGATGCCATTAGAGTTCAAAACATTGTATGTGTTACATAATAGAGGAGCACTTAAATTAACAACAGGGAAATGCATATAGCAATAAAGCATATGTAAAGGACAACAAATATAGAATACACACCTCATCATAAAGATGTTGTGGAATGGCAGTGGGACCACAGTGGGGGTTTGTTTCAATACCCACTAAGTCATTGGGAAAAGGTGTTATATCAGAAGTACATAACCAGCTATTATACCTGTAAAGTGCTATATAACTAAGCTATTTTGACTGCAAAAGTTCAAGTAAGTGCCACTTTCACTAAGAACAAAGCTTGAATGTATGCTCAGTAGTGTTTACAGGATGCAGTGACACATTCATCACGAATTAAAGAAGAAAAAGAGCCTGCCAATTTGCAACTGTGATCAGACAGCGCACACAATGATACCCAGTGGACAGAATATTTACTTGAGTAAATAAATCAGGCTTTGACAGAAGATACCATGATGGATTTGAGTAGAGAAAGTGAAGTCTGTAATATCAAACAAATCAGTAAATGCCTTCAGTCAGAGAACTATTTCTGATATTGTATTATAACCTCAACTTCTGTTGCTGTTTTTCTTACCTCTTGGCTGGGTTTTGTTGCTTCTAAGTTTTGGAGACCTTACAAAATTTCAAGGATGTTATGAGTAATCAAATTTTTTATCTTATGGAATTGTTTTAAGGAAAAAGATTTGTAAGCATGGGAGGGTGGAGGGGAACATCAAATATTTTATCAAGTATTATTGTGTTGTATCCTGCTGTCACACAATCCTTAACATCTGAATTGTTTTTCTAGCTATTGTTGTCCGTACCCATTACATGAAACCACACAGATATCATTTTGATCTGACTTAAAGAGAAGTTTTTCTCTCCTGTACAGATTTGCAGACAAACAAGAGGGTACCCTTGTTTTCGGTGCCAAAGATTACTTTTATACACATCTTTTCCTTTTCTTGGGGAAATCGTATGGATTTATGTTTCTTTGCTGCTTAAGGGAACATATCCTTTGTTATTTATATTTTTTAAGCATCTCAAATCAAAGCCTCTTTACTGACTTTGCGTAGAGAATTCTTCAGAAAAATCTGCAGGAGTAAAGAAATTACTTCATGCATTCAAATAGATATGTGTGTATATATATACACACACAGTTTTATTCTTGGTAGAAAGGAAAAGTCTAAAGAAACTCAGGTGACAGTGAAACTAAAGAAAAAAAAAAAAAGACCAAGTCAATTAATGCAGATCATTCAGTTCTTTTAAACTTTTAATGCTGTTAAATTATCTCTTTATTTAATATACCTCTTTTGTATCATCTAGATGTTCTTATGTGTTACTGACTGAAAAAATGCAGAGCTGCATTTTCTCACAGTTGTTTTTTTGATCATCAGTCTCATTTATTCAAAAAAACCACGAGTTCTTTCACTTCCTTCTTTCCAAAAAAAGAGAACAAGAAATAACAGGAGCTTAGGAGAGGATGGAGTGTCAGTACAGCATACACTAAGAAACAAAACTTGTCATCCTATGGTATATTTTAGTGCTAAAGGAGCACAAAAATGGGTAACATCATGGTTTCACATCTTTCCTGTTATGCTTGGCTAAGGAGTAGTCATGCAGGTATAATGTATGGGTATTTTCTTGTTATGTTTTCAGAGCTACATTAGGTCCTGGTCTCCATATATTATATTCAGTGTATCTATTGAATTTTGAATTAGTTTTAGCAATTACATATGTATCACCACTCTCACAAACATTTACTAGATGAAAATGCTGCTTATTACCCATTTTCTCTTCTTAAATTTATGTATTTTGTCATGCATGACTGGAGATCTGTGATTGTGTAGATTGCGTAGCTAAATCACTGCCTTGCAGCCAGATATTATGGGAAGTAGAAAGTCAGTTCTGTTATATGTAAGACACAGTAACATCTTTCCTTGTTCACCAGACTCTCCTACCTAGGACAGTTTACTTTGGCCAGATGCTATGTGCAATAAGCAGTCCTAACATGAAACTCATTGAAACCAAGGCATCACAAGGAACTAAACAGCCATGCAGACTGGAATGTGTTTAATTTGTTGTTGATAAACCAGAGGGTGCTATTTGTTCACTATGTACGCCTTCATTTTAATACAAGGTTATTTCTTCAATGAAGTGTGAGCCTATTCCTGTTCTTGCTGTTAGGGTTTTGTTCTACAGTGTATTACATATACATTGACAAAATTGCTATTGAAATAAAGAATTCACAGATTGCCAGTCTCTCAGAAGCTCAGAGAAACATCTGCTCAACATTACCTTCTGGGAATGTCTTTTCTTCTCTCTAGTGTCAGGCCATGTCACAAATGGCATGCTCAAGTAGTCTAAAATATTAACTGACAAGTGATTTTGTTCACCTATGGAAGGTTTGAGTATGCCAACTGATTATGTATCTGACAGTAAAGTCAGTGGGGACTCTCTTACTCCTTGGAAGTAAAAAAAATTGTGCCGATGAATACATTTAAAAAATATTATGTAAATAGAAAGATAGGTGAGAGAAATTGCCTTTAAAAGTCAGCAGACAAACCTTGGCTTAAGCCTTAGTTTTGCATGCTTCACATTTGATTTTCTGTAAGTGAAGTTAATTTTAGTAGCCGTGGAGTCCAGATTTTTACCCCTGTCACTAAATTTCTTTGACTTGCTTTGGTACAAGACATGACAGTAGCACCTGCTTCAAAGACAACAGAGTTTTTCCATACCTCCTCAAAACTGGGCCTTAACTTCATCTTCTGGAGGCTTTCTACCTGCAGTACTGCACTCTTGGACACCGTGAGCCATGTGCTCAGGACACTCCCCTGTCCCCCGCACTCATCCTTCTCACAGCACTCTCCTCTTAAACCAGCACCTTGGTGTGCCTCCCTACCAAAGCCATGGGACTCTGCACCTCTTCTGTCACCTGCCTCACTTTATCCTGAGCTGAACTGTGATTAGTGATGAGTGGGTCTCAAACTATTCTCTGAGGCAAGTAGCAGTTTAGTCTTTGACTGTGTAAGTTTTCACAAGCAGTAGGGGTCATTTTACACTATTGTTCTTGTATAAAACGTGTGCCCATGTGGAGCCCAAAGATTCTGGGAGGCTCCCTGGTGTGTGGTTTGTTGTGCTACAAATTGTTTTGAGATGGTTTGTGACCACCAGTTACTGCTTGGTCTAAGGCAACCTGAGGTGAGACATGCCCAGGACTTTTCCTGCAGTTTGCACTCTACAGCTGGGAAGCTGTAGCAATGAACTTATTGCAGACATCCTTCTTACCTTCCCTTTTTACCTCCTGGGGCTCTTGGAGCATTTTTATTAAGGCACCCCAGGATCTAAATGGAAAAACACGACTACTTCTACTGTGTGACTTTTTCCCTAAAGGTGACCCAGGGCATTACAGCAAAGTCTTAACTGCTGTATAGAGACTTTGAGGTGGAACAGATACCACTTTGTGGTTCTTCACTGGGTAGCAGTCAACAGCTTAAGCCTCCAGAGCTGCCTTGGGTGATTTCTGTTGTTTATCTATGTTCACACCTCTGCTGCTCACAGCACAGAATAGATAATAAAATTATATTATAATTACCACTTTTATAATCCAACACTAGCAACAACTAATACAAAGTAGTAGGATAAAAAGAGAGATCCCTAATGTTGTAATGTTATCTGCCCTGGTGAGAAACAGCTGAAATGCCAATCAGTTATGTTCAGAGTGTTCCTCAGATTTATCCTCTCATCAGCTGTATCAATTGCCTGCTGTAGTTCCTAAATATACATTAAAAATAAGAACTGGAAACTAAGTCAAGACAGCAGAACATGTATATTTTTCCAAAGCTTATGGCAGCTTTGCATTTAACAACTTAATTTCATTCAGATAAATTGATTGTAAATTGCTTATTAAGATACATGTTAGTATTTCTGTGACAGTCATATTGCATACAAATAATAGATAAATGTTTGATAGTTAACTGTTCAGCTTTGGGACAGTTCTCTTCCACAGCTCTGAGCCACTCTCCAGATATAAGATCTACTGAACCTTTCAAATCTGAGTCTGACATGTAATTATGACTGTATTATTATTTTGTTAAACAATATAAGCAACATGTGCTTGAGGCCAGTACTTTTTCTCTAACTGATTGCGATTTGAAGAAAACAGGTGCAGGTTCAGTACCTTTTTTTAGTGGTTGATCTAGCAAAGTGCTAAGCACTCTTTGCGGTGACTTTCCTGGGAGAGACATGTCCAGGATTTAGATGGGGATCTAGATTAGCATATTTCAGGTTAGAACTCTGAAATTGCACATTATTTATTTTTAAGAGCACTGTTACTTTGTGTAGGGAAAAGCACAATTGTTATAAATGTAGATAAAGAAAGCGCATTTACAGAGATTCATACCTGCACAGTACTATTGCTACTGAGTGTATGTCATACAGTTTCTGTGGTTTAAAGTATTGATACATATTCTCTCAGAATTGTCATGTTCGACACTGTTAGTCTTATTTGAAGTACAGCTATGGGGATTGTTTTTTATTTGTATGACTGAAAAATAAAAATTTCTTTTCATGTTTTCTGCTATATTCTCTTCTGTATTCCTTTGTAATACAGTTATGGTAATTTTATCAATCTTGAGCTAACTGTAAGAATCTGTGGAAGAGTGCCTGCTCCTTTAAAGTGTCTAATCTGGGCCTTTCTCAACACAAAAGGGGATATTAAGAAAAGGAGGAAGCCATAAACAGGAACAGAGAGACACAAACTTGTCTGACCAATAACAAGGGAGGCAGAGATGAGAACCAAAACTGATGAGTCACATAAAATGGTAAGGGTAGAGTGTAGGATTTTTTTGTTCCAGTGTGATTTTCTGATCAAGGACTTTGTCAAATGGGATACTAAGGAGAAGGGGGAAGCAAAATAGATAGATACCCAAACCCGACAGGTAAATGATAATGGAGACAAGGAGAAGAAGACAACCTCATCAGTCACACTGAACAGCTATCAAGAAACTGTGGGCAGATGGTACTTTGCAACTAACAAGGACACAATCCTGAGGGTCCTGGATGTTGGAGGGGAGTGGGTAGGTCTTTGCAAATGGGACAATGCGCAAGGGAGGAAGAGAAGAGGAATAGACAGAAAAGGGGCTGGTCACATGTAAACCACGGTGGGTCACTATGCTTGTCTGGCAGATTCCTAAGGCTGACTGCCCCAGTCTATCTTAAGTCCACTGAATCTTCTCTTACCTCCTTCTCTGTGTAATCTCACTATCTGTCCCATGTGTGTGCATGCTGGAAGGACTCAGTGCCAGATAGTGGGGGACTGTTGTGAAGGAATTGGGTGCCAGCTGCTGGAGTGCTGATGAGGGATGTGGATGCCCCTGGCCTGTGGTGTTAGCTGCTGGTGAGTGGTGGGGGGTCACGGTCACTCTCTTCAACTAATGGAATTAAGGGCTTTATGCTGGAGGGTTTGCATTGGATATTAGAAAAAATTTCTTCACTGAAAGGGTAGTTAGGCATTCAAATAGCCTGCCCAGAGAAGTGGTGGAATCTGACCTGAGGGACATGGTGTAGTGGTGGATTTGGCAGTGCTGGGTTAACAGTTTTACTCCATGATTTTAGAGGCCTTTTCCAACTTCAGTGATTCTGTGATTCAGTGTAGTAAATAGTGTTCCCTAACCTCCTGTCGGGGGGAAGGGAATGCTGAGTGTTCCCAAAACAGCTGCTGAGCAGTCTCTGCATGAGTGAGGCAAATGAGGGGATCAGCGCTGGTTGCTGCAGTAGAACCACAGCTCACAGTCTATCTGTGTGGTGCCAGCTGCTGGGATGAAGTGTCTGTGTTCTCCCCAAACCTGGTGTAGATGGAGTACATGTGACCATCACCAGCAAACTTCCATCTGGACCAGCCAGCAAGTTGAAGACATATGGGACTGACGAGGGGCTCTGGGACTGGGGCAGGGGTACCAGGCAGGCACAGGAGCCTCCATGAATATATGCTCATGAACCTGGAAAGTTTCTAGAGTGTTGCACCAGGCATCTTCTGCCTGCCAGCCCAGGAGGAAGAGCAGGAAGTCCTAGGGTACTGTGCAGTGCCAGGGCGAGTGACCAGCCAAGTCCTGTGTGTGTCACAGGGATGTGTGCTCAGCCTCACTTCTGTGTGTGCTTGAAAATGAGAAAGCATTGCCCTCAGCCTGGCCCAAATGCCTCATTAATAGAATCCATTATAAAATGTTTAAAGCAATTCACAGGAGAGGAAAACTGATTCAGTGAGATGTAGATTTAAACTCTGTATGCACTTTAGATTTTTAAATAGAATGAAAAAAATCGTACTCAGAGATTGTATGAAGGAATGTAGAAATCATAGATAGTACTGCAAGTACCATACAATATATTTAAAACCTATTAAATCATCACTATTAGATTCTAAACCTTTACCAGACATGTTGCAAAAGGAAATACACACCTGCATTCTAGGTATTGATACTAGAAAATATCCCCAACTTTTTCAATAATGAGTTGGAAATTTTTATGCTATAATTGCAGTTTCAGTCTTCACACACTGTTGGAGCTTATGCGTCTTTGAGAATTCTATGACTCTCTTCTTTTTCATTACACAGGCATAAAAGAGGCAAAATTTTGCTGATTTCTGCTTATGACTCTGTAATATTAATTAGATTGTGTTAAGTTGCTGTCTATTTTTATTGAAGAGTGCTGTCTTTTAATTGCTTACTACAGCAAAAATGTAAGCATATAGTTGATAATAAGTAATTGCGTTCATGAAAACTTACTGCACTGTAATGAAGACCTGCTCACACTGGCACTGTTCAGCCATACTTTCTCCTGATGCTTTTGAAAGTGGCCTCATGAACCTCTGCTTTTTGTATTCAGTTTATGCCTTATCTCCTGCTTGTTCCTTAAATGCCCAAATAAATGCACAAATCAATGAGACGTTTTCACCCTTCTCTTACTGCGAAACTTTAAAGATTTTTTGATGAGATTCAAGTGCTGCCTTAAGAAATCTTATTGACAAGATGAAAGACTGCTTTTCAGAAAAGTACTCCCAAAAGGAGTACTGCCAAAAGCAGGTAATTTCCACTTCTGGTTTAGTTGTCCCTTCATGGCACTCAGGTGGTAACAGAGCTAGCCAAGTGCACATGTAGCTAATCAGCAAAGTAGCACTGAACAGCTGGTTGAAAGAGACCTCTGGAGATCCTTTAGTCCAACCCCATTGCCAGAACAGCTTCATCTGATGACCGGGCGACTTAAGAATATCTCCAGAGATGGATCCTCTGCAACCTCTCTGTGCAGACCCTTCCAGTGCTCTGTCAACCTCAAAATCAAAGTTTTTCTTCATACTGAGAGTGAATTTCTGTGTTTCAGTTTGTTCTGTTGCCCCTTAGAGAGGCCCCAAAGAAAAAGAATATTTCTTTCCCAGAGACTAAAATGCATTCCAAGGGAAGTGCAATGAGAAATGACGAAAATGACGAAAAGGAACAAGAAGGAGCCACTCTACAAAGGAGATGTTGCTTGAGTCTCAGTGCTCTTTGATTGTTTTAGAGCAAACAGCTGCTAGATCGGAAACCAACACAGACAGTGGTTCTTGTTTTGGTATTTCTGACTTGATTTTCCTCTGTATGTTTCATCCATGTAGTAACCAAAAGAGTGAGCCTTGCCATCCAACTCTTGTTTTCTGCCTATTTAATCAAATCTGCATTTGCAGATGTTTGATGGTGGTTCTTTAAGGAACCTAAACCACTAATTGACAATACACTGAGAATTACGTTCATGTGTGAATAACATACAGTGAATAATCATGAGTATACTCAAGTAAAAGTTCAACTCCTGCCTTTAAGCACAGATTCCATTTAAGTGACAATAAAAGGCATTCCTGGAATGCCCCTGCTCAAAAATCCCCTGTTGACTCAAAGGTTGTTATCAAGGAATTAAGACCAATACCTATGTAAAGCAGGAAAAGTTCCAGTGTCAGAATGGGCATGGATAGTCAGCCAAGGCTGCCTGAAAATATGTCCCATACATGAAATAAACCCTTCAAAATACTCACCATTGTTGTGTACCTCCAAAAAGACTTTGAAGAGATGCAGGATTTATGTAGTAGGTCTTCTTGCCTCAGATTAGTAAGCAATCAGTCAGTTTCTGAAATCCTGATAAAATGGATTCACACTTAAAAAGTGTTTTGCTAATACAGAAGAGATGAAATGGGCTACTTCCCTGGATGGCAGCAGATACTCAAGTGCAAGTATCTTTTCTCAAAAAGTACCTTCTCAATAAAACTTTTTGATGGATTAGCTGTGCTCTTCAGATAGTGTTCCTAGGACTTCTGCTTCCTTATTACCTCACTAATATTATTCTCAGTAGCTTCTTTTCCTTTCAGAGATTGACAGCTGCTATTAAATCAACTAATTAGGCAACTTAATTGCCTCCATTTACAATCACATATCTCAGGCTTACCTTCATGACTCAACAGCTGTTCTGGGGCATTGAAATCCTTGTTTGCAGCCGCTTGCAACTTGCACTAACAAGAAAATACTTCAGGTCTTATATGTTCAAGAACAGTGTCTGAGCAGCCCATTCACATGTTGATGGCTATACAATCCTCTGACTGCAGAAAATCAAGAATCAAAGTGAAGGTTAATGACATTATAAGAGTATGAAAATAGCAAGAGAATGAAAAAAAACCCCAAAAAATCCAGTAACTAAATAAAAACAGATGCTTTCAAATACCTCTCCTGAATCTCCATGGCATTGACCCTTTCCTCTCCAGGGCTGTCCACTTGCTCTCCAAGCTCTCTGTTCTTCCTTCTGCTGAAACATTGGCAAGTGCAAGCTGAGTCCTAATTCTGTGTGTTAAGAGAGACTTTGAAGCCTGAGGCAGTGTTATATAGCAATGCACCAACCTGAAGGAAGAATAGCTATTGTGGTAAGGTACTCCACATGGATAAATTGCTTCTTTAAGAAGAATGAAGGAGTAGTCTGGGCAATGATTATGGTAATGCTCTTTGCTCTGCTTCTACAGCATGGAGAAAATGTGTGATACACAAGCAGCATTCAGGGCTGTAATGGCTCTGTTTATCAAGCAAGTCCATGCCTAAGGCCTGATTTTACAGTTATGTTCTGAGGTAACCTCAGCTCCTCTCATGGCAGCTGTATCACTGCTTTTCCACATTCCATCTTTACACTTCCAGTGTCTTCTAGAGCCCTCTCACTGAGCTGCCTCCTCTTCCAATGATCCCGCATCCCTGCTGTATCCACTGTTGTAGAATGGGAAAAAAACGACCTGTTGCACAAACCCAGGAGAAGCTCATAAGTCAGGTAGCACTAATATGTCCATGCTAATAAATCTGAATCCCATTTGGGAGACTATTGGTGCTGAGGGAGTGCAGAGTGCTGTCTTTTCTGCAGAAGTAAAAATGCTGTTCCCTCTTCCTCTCTTCCTTGTAACTTACTTATTTCCAAAAAGTCCTAAGAATTTAAAATGAAGTTTGCTACTCTTCTAGCAAATGTGTCTGAATTCGATCAGACACATTTGGAATGTGTCTGATCAAATATGGAATCAGAGAGTCATTTAACTTGGAAGAGATCTCTTGACATCAAGTCTATCTCCTGCTGCTTGTGCTGGTTCAAATAGAGCAATTTGTCCAGAACTGTTTAATATTTTGAAAGCCTCCTGTGATTAAGACTTCACAACCTCCCTGGGCAGCTTGGTCCTTTATTTCATCATCCTCACAGTGAAAAAAAAAAAAAAAAGAAAAAGGCATTTTCTTGTTTTTATATGGTATTTCCAGTTTTTAATTTGTACATTTTCTCTCTTGCTTTGTCAAAGTGCACTACTGAGAAGAACATGGCTCCTTCTTTACAGTCATCATTTATTTCTATACAATTTTTGAGACCTTCCTGAGCCTTTCCTCATAAAAAAAAAACACTTTGGACCCTTGAACTTCTTCATGGGCCTGTGGAGTACTCATTGGCTCCATTATCAGGGTGAACTGACTGTGGCATCATTTAAGGTTTATTTCCTTAGCGAACTGGGATGAAGTTAGCTGTACCTGAAGACAAAAGCATCAAAAGTATGTGACTGTAAATAGAAAGAAAGATACCTGAACGTAATTGTTTACGTTTCAATGAGATAAACCCTTGGATTCACTACTACTGCTAGTAGTTGAGCACCTTCACTGGGGTATTGGCTGACATATAAAGGCAGATGAGCAGTCATCCAGACCATATTCTCCCCCTTTCATTTTCAGTAGTTTCTTGCCTGGAGCATGTAATCAACATTGGAAAGATGATGTGCAAATCTGATGGAGAAAGTAACTTGCTTCACAGGAACAATATGGAAGTTATCATGCAGTCTATCAGAATTTTTTTCTTAAGTTCTTATGAATTACTAGGGCCAGATTATATTTTATAGCTTTAACATGGCTTGTCTTGAGCAGATCCCTAGGTAACTATAATGAAGTAAGTGATTCTAGATACACTTGCATATTGTTTACTCTGATACTTTGGACAAGGTTTCAATTAATGGAAAATATATTAAAAACATATGTATTTAAGCTTTATTTTTAGAGCTAAATTGACTAATATGTCTGGAAGTTAGCTTGAAGGCAAACACTTATACTGAGAAAATATAATATACTGGATTTTCAATGTGCTATTGAAACCAGTTATATAGAGAAAATAATTTTGTGATTTGGATACCAGTGGTTCTCTAAAAATTGGTAAGATTTTGTCATCTCTAAACTCATTATCTGAATAACCCATAGAACTTGTATATGCATTTGTAATTATTTTGCATAGAAATAGTTTGTTTAAGGTATATTTATTCATAGTTGCTTGGCTTTTTCTTAACTAGATATCTTGGTTTGAAAGACAGGTGTCTGCCAAGGAAGGCAGGAACCTCCCTTGGAATGGAGAATACGACCCCCTTCCCTCTGAATTATTGTAACTTTAAAAAATAAGGGGCTTTCAAGGAAAGCTATAGGGAAAGGAAATAACCATTCTTTACCAGAATATATATGTATGTGTGCGTATAACAAAGCAAACAAACAACAATGACAGCAGCAACAACAAACAGAAAAATCCAGAAACCAACAACAGCCTTCTCAGCCTCAGGCCCTTTCCCGGGTGCAGTTCCGCTCACCGCCGGCAGGGGGCGCTGGCGGCTCCCGGCGGGCCGGGCGGGGCGGTGATTCCTCCACGCCGGCAGGGGGCGCTGTGCGCGGCTCCGCTCCTCTCCCTCCCCTGGCTCCCACGGTGATGGCGGATGCGGCCGGCGAGGGGATGGGGAAGAGGCCTCCTTTAGGAACCCCAAGGGGCCGCCGGCCTTGGTGCCCCTCAGGATAGCAAGAGGAGCTGTGGCAGGGACCTCGCAATCGGGAAGTTGAAACGGCAGGGAGGAGCAAAGTCCCGGAGTAGCGCAGGGGATGTATCGGAAACTCCGCAGCTGGAGCGGAGCTGGGAAGGGCAGGGGGCTACCAGAGGGCTACAGTACAGCAAAAAGCCCCGGAGCAGAGGCACGGGGAGGGCTGGCAGCAGCAGCCCGGCTCCTAAACAGGGCAGGGAGAGGCTCCCTGGAAGGGGGAAGGGCTGGGGGATCCCGGGGTTTTCCTTGAGGCCCCCCAGCAGAACGTGGAGGGTCCTTTGTTTGGTGAGGTGGGTGTTAACAAGGTCCCAGTGATTTATTAAAAAAATATGGATATTGATCTAATACCAATATCCAACTATGATGGACAAAGACTCCCTAACAGTTTGAAGTTAGAAAGTGTATGTTTATTACATACAGTAAGTGTGCGGGATAGCTCCCAAATACACACGTGCCATTTACAGATGCTCACAGGGTCTTTTTATGTACAGGAGTATTGAATACTCAAAAAGCAATTTAAGCATGTGTAGTTTGTTCTTTGAAATGGGTCGGTGGTCCTTCTTATGGGGTGGGGTCGCAAAATGATGAAATAAGATGGGTCTTCCTCGCTTTGACTTTTTAACCTTTTAGTGTTGCTGACACCTGGATCCTGTTTTCTCAAGACTGTCTAATTTATGATCACATTGTGTTCTTGGAGTCTATTGATTAAGTTGACAGGTCTCCTGATTTATCAGTTCCTTAAATCCGGCTTCTATTAACAAAGGGAAGTTTACCTCAACAATACCTAGTTAGCAAAGGGAAGTCTACCTCAGCAATATCTAGTTTTACTAAAGTCCTTAATTCTTCAGAATTAATGTCTCGCCAGAGCAAAGGCCGCCCTTAGGAGCAGAGCTCCAGACGGAACCCCACAGTGGGGGCAATTCTTCTCACAGCGACTGCAGCCTCCTTACCCCACCCAATGCCGAGAGTGCAAGAGAGCAAGGAGCTGCACCCAGCTCCCCTTCCCCAGCCCAGTTCTCACGGTGTCTCTGCCTCTCCTCGAGAAACCCACCCAGCTAAGAGAGCAGTCAGCACCTGTCCTGTGGCAACATCTTTTGTCTTTCTTAAGTACCTAGTCGTTATTGTCTCTTAGCAACAAAATAGGAAAAAATTCCCTAAGAGAAATAAACAAAAGGTAAAATTCCTAAACCCCAACTCTAGCTTTGGTAATTTTCAGTTTCGGTAATTTTAGTTTCAGCTTGGCTGGTGCCATAATGACATTCAACAGAAAGTCACGAAAGAAGTAACTGAGTTGATACAAACATCCTTCTGTTCTTATATAGTGCACATCTAAAAGGGGGTCCCTAACCAGAGGATCTAATCTGCTATAACAGTAATAGTTAATCAAAATTTATAATGGAAAGTTTGAAGATGGTGCTCATGTTGCTCTTATTTCATCCTGTGGAGTGGTTTTTCAGTTTTCTTTTTTAAGAAAATACTACTCTTTTAATGAAGATGTTCTTTATTTGCTGGCTTCTTTGGTCATTGTTATAGAACAACAAGGTTTATATCCCATATGTACTTACCAACATTAAGAAAACAATTGACAGAAACCTTGTAAACTGGGAAAACACCTGTGTTCAGCCAACCTTCTCTCACAAGGCAATCATTCCATCCTTACTAGGTCACCTATCCTCCTCACAAGGCAGGAGAGCATAGAAATATTAAAACAGTGTAACATAGGGACAAGAAGTCAGTAACTGTAAGAAATTAATCATTAGTTATAGTACACAGTTTCCTATTTGCAGGGCAAAATAGGCAATGTGAAAGAACTAGTAGAAGATCTAGAAAAAATCACCCAGCTGTATTTATACCAGTCTTTGGACTTCACAGGAGGTTCCATTACCCTTTGGCTGAACACAACATAGCAGGAATATCTGAAACAGTCTCTGACTTGCAGTGGAATTTCCTGCTTGGCTGTTGAGAGAAGAATGCAAGTTCTAATTTAAGCCAACGCTTCTTGAGCTGCCATGACAAAACAGTAAATATTTTACAGAACAGAGCAAATAAAACATACAGATGGGTATTTATTTAATTAATGAAGTATAATAATATTTCTGACCACCTAAGTTAACATAAAGCATTTGACGCAATAAAGTTGATCATTAAGCAAGCTTCTGATTTGACAAACGCAAAAGCTCTTACTTTTGAATGTCAAATAACTTACAAATTAGGAATGATCCACAATACATGTGACTTCAGACCAAGCTCATTAATAGGGTGGGTATATATCAGAACAAAGGATTTTTCCCTAGTCTATGGCTGATGTCACTGCTGTGGCTGATGATGCAGCTGACAACTCTTCTTAATGCTTTTTCTTTTTCTTGTCTTATGATAGAGACAATTTAAAGTGAAAAGGAGTCCAGGTAGAAAACAGGTGAGTATTATACAGACAATGGAGCAAAACCCTAATTGGGTAAGGATGTCCGCACATTCAAAATGCTGACCAAGCAGTGATATTTTACATGGGACATGAGCATCTATATATTTTTATAACAGTTTTAATAGAAGAATAAAGCTTTTGTTTCCTTAGAGGAGGAATTCTGGAATAATGACTGAAACCACTGGTAGAAAGAAGTACATGAAGGGAGACTTAGTCCAGGAAAGTGATGAGTAGTAATGTGGTGATGGACAAATTACAAGCACCATAAACACAGCAAGAGAGAAAGAAAAAGTTTAGAGAGCTCATGTTAATGGTGTGATCCTGCTGCTTTTGCCATGTAAGTAAAGGGCACTCAGCTGTGCCAATGTCCCCTTCCAGCACCTGGAACAGCCCTATTGTTTGAGCATCCTCTCTTTAAGACAAGGGGCACTTTTCTAACTGCTGGTGATAAGTTTTGGTCTGAATAGATTTGTGGGACAGAGGAAAGTGAAAGAGTGGTTTAGGGAAACTATCTGGGTGAGTTTGTTTCAGAGTAGCAGCACAATAAAGCCATTAATGTTATTAGAGCCATCCAGGCTGTTTGAATCTTAAACTGTTAGAACAAGATTCATCACTGCAGAAGCTTTGTTTTTCTTAAGCATTTATAAACATTTAACCTTCATTTGCTGATCCTTGAAAGTTTACGCCACTTAGAACTCATAATCTTACACAGATCTATTGAAGTGGAAGAGTAAGAAAAACATTTTTTTCTATGCCATGGCTTGCCTTGACAAAGCACATGGATTATTTTAATATATTTTGTACATTGCCACATATTGTCAGACATTACTCTTTTTTTCTTCTTTTTTAGTAAAATTTACTATTTAGGTTTAATCAACCTCTGGGATTAAAACCAAGTTCTTGAACAGAAACCTCTGGGTTGCTGCTAATTGCTATCAGACTCTCTTCTTATTTTAAAGGCTTTCCTGCAGCAAGCCAAAAATTAGGATTTAGAGACAGGTGATAGATTGGGTTCTGATGCTGTGTAGGTTAAGCAGAAAAAAAAATGGAAGCACTTGTGTTTTCTACCAATAAGAAAAGACAGCAGGATGCAGAAATAATCAATGAGTGATAACATCTCATATATACACATGTGTGGAGAAAACACCAGGAGTAAAAGGTGCCAAAAAAGTTTTTGAAAGGAACCACTGGCCAGAACTGAAGACTGACAAATGTCAGCAGGAAAGGAGTGATACAATTTTAGCAGTGAGGCTGGTTAAGTAGCCTAACATTCACTAGACCCAGAATGAACCACCAATTCTATATTTCTTCAGCAGAAAAATGCCACTTTGGAGAAAGGAGACCTTTTATAGTGAGAATGTGACATGATTCTAGGCAAATTCTAGTCTAAGTAACTCCGTAGTTTACACTACTGAAATGTCGAAAAATCACATGCTTCGTCCTGAATGGGGACCTTTAAGCCCTCATTTCCCCTAGGCCTTTACCCCTCTCATTTTTCAGCATTCAGATAGATACCAAAAGTGGCCAGTTTTTATTTTAAGCTGTTCTTAACACATTGTCCCAGTATATTCTCAGCTGCAGAACAAAGCATCTCCAGAGCTGTTTAAGCAGTGTGTGTTGTGTTTGTTAGGTAGTGGTAGATCTGAAATGTTTCCTTCTGTCAGAAGGTAGGTGCAACTAGTTTGTTTTGGGTGGAGAATATTTTGATTTTTAGACATTTAAATGAAAGTCCTACATTTCTGCCCACTTTCTAGGAGAGTCGTAGCCTTGTCAATTGAGATATGAATCATGTGATGATACAGAAGTGTTCATTGTAGAAATATTTAGAGTAAAATATCTGCAGGTTGTTGAATGTTACACACTTCCTCTTATTGTAGTGAGTCATTCCTGGGGCAGTGGAAAAAACCTGCCTTACAACTCTAGATATGTATTCTGGCTGGCATATTGTATTCTGGTTTAGGCATATTTTAGGTAAAACAGAAAAAAAATTATACTTTAGGACAAGCAAATTGAAAAAACCAACTGACTAATATATTTAAATGTTTCAAGTCCAATGGAAAGGCAGTTCCTTACTCAAGTGCTGCTTAAAATAAACCTTCATTTTAAAGAACTGCAGTATGTCATGTTCTTTGACATCCTTAATATCTTTCTGAGTACTTAAATTTAAAACTTGTAACTTTTTTATTCTGAAGGTCTTAAAAAAAAGTTACTTAAGGGGTCTCTCATCTAAAATAATATTTTTTGTTTGTAGTTCCAGACGCTTTGTCCTTGAAAAGCAGATAATATTCATATCACGATTTTCCTAACTCATTATTTTATATCAGTAATTTGCCTGCATATCTTTTTCCTACCAAGCTATTCAGCTATTCCACAAAAGTGTTTCATCAATTTTTCTATAAAATATGCATACAATGTTTATGCAGATTTTCAGAAGGCAGTAGGTTTCCAACATATATAATTTAATAAAATAGCTGCAGCTCTAGTATCTTTAGTTTGTGGGATGAAAGTAACAAACTGCAAAGTTGTATTTGTCCGTCTCTGTATTCTCTGATTCATGGAGCAGCCTCCCAGCAATATTTGAGTAATCTTTGAGCTCAGTTAAGCTGAGCTGAAGTGGCCTTGAGAGACCTGTCAGTCACTGAACTGCTACAAAGAAAGAAATCCTTTAATCTGTGTACACTCAGTCTGCAGGAAACTGACTGGGAACCACTGTAGAAAACCCAACACCTGGTTTTTATTTTATTTTTTTTTTCCCTGATGGCAGCCAAATATAATGGAGACCTATTAGTAAAAATTTTTTCAGCTAGTTGCATGCAAAGATATGGGCAAATCCTTGCAAAATTCTTGATCCCTCTATCCACAGTGTGAATTACTTTTGACATGGATGTACGTATAGGAAAATGGTATGGCACTACTAACCTGAGAGAGCTAACAGCTTCTGAAAAGTGCTGGATATGGAAACACTCATGGCATTAAATATTCTCAGGTTAATATGGTGCTTGGCAGGTGAGTGTGTCATAGCTTTATGAATAGAAACATTCTTCTAGGTTTTAAACTAATTCATTTTCTAGGAAGAATAACAGAAATGCATCTTGACGTGATGCTTCTTACTGCTTGAGTGAAAATACTTTATTCTTAGCAATGCTTTTCAAAGGTTTACATTCCTCCTGACTGAAAATTTGGCTGAAATAATGTATTTAAAAAAAAAAAAAACTGGGAAGTTAATCTCATGTGGGGAGTATTTCGGGCTTCAGATTTGTTTGGGCATGATGCAAGATTCAAGTGATGAGAGTTCTGCCACACCTCTTAGAGGAAGAGCACACGCTCTTCCTTTCCCCTCCCAGTAGGATGAGCTAGAGGAAGTTCAAACAATGTTGAGAAGTCAAAGGCAGCAAACTGAGCTTTAGTCCCTGAGCATCAAGTGTCTCTGGCATCCTGATCACTTCAGAAGCTACTGTGCAGTATCAACATGAAGAACAGCAGCACAGTTGTATTTGGGTTGATTTCTTCCCAGAAGAATCTGTGCATCCATTTACAAAGATAAAAGAGGGTAGAGATTGGCAGAGAAATTGCCTCATTTTTATTTTTAGTAACCATATTTAGACATAGGATTGGATTAAACCAGAATATGATCTCTTTATAATTTTCAGGATGTTTTGCATGTCTCTTTGCTTGCAACTTAGCAAATGTTTTAAGATGAGATCAAAAAAATCCTTTAGAAAGAGTATGCAAATCACACATGAATGAAAATTATTGAGCATTTAATTTAAGGTCATTTGATCAGAGCTAGTGACAGCTCACCAGGAGGTGCTCAATAACCCTTCACATTTCTGTTGCTGACTTGCAAGATGCCCAGTTGTTCTGACAAAAGCTTTGAATTCCATGTTGGTCACAATTTTCAGGACTCCATTCATACTGTTCCACATTGTGTGCACCATCAGGAATGTATTTTTTCTGCTTGCAATCTGTAGTTAACATTGAAGAAAAATATCCGTGATGAGCCAAAACCAAGTCTTTCAATGACAGCAGCCATAGCCCAGCTGAAGTACTGCAGCTGAAGTCACCTTATTAAAACACAGTTTTCATTTTAATCAGAAGAGATTATTTTGTTTAGTGCACCCAGTGCATATAATGAACTACCTCTTGCAAACTGAATCTTGGAAGGTGACATATGGAGGTTGGTCCAGAAGTTTGTCTGTGGGGACTTGGAGGCTTTTCCTACTTCTCCCATGCTCCTCTACTCCAAATTACAATAAAATTTCTGATTTTTCTCATCATAGCATAATACTGTGTGATTCTCATGCACATATATTTTATAGATACTGGTTTAATGTTTAGATCACAGTGCCTGTAGTAGCAGTACTGAAATATTTATGCAGTTTCATAGCAGAAGGTGTGGAAGGGAGATTAAGTTCTGTTTCTGTCACAGTGAGACCCACTGATCTGCCTGCTGGTAGAAATGCATTTTTTGAAGTCATCTTTAGCTTTGCTAAATCTATTATTCTCTCACAGGGCAGACCAGGTCTCTTGACAGCACTTTGGGACTAATATAATATTTGAGAAAACAGCTGGTTGAAAATGATGTCAAAAGGGGAAAAGTTTTGGGTTTGAGGGAGGTTTTAAAACTGCACATGAAATCCAAGTCGAAAATATGAAAATGTATGGCAGGAAAATGTTTCATTTCCTTCAGAAGTTTTTTTTTGTATTTCATTAGATGTCATAAATCCTCCTCAGTTTTACTGATAATTTGAAAATTATTACTTCTAGTGCTCCTCTCTTCCTCATGCACATTTTGTCTCTACCCACCCCCATTCTTCCTTTTATGTTTCCATCTCTCCCTCTTTCTTTCACTCTTTTCTCATATAGTGCTGCCTCTGTCACTCTAATTCTCACTTTCTCTCTCTCATACCCTCTGTGTCCAGCCATTTCTCCTTCATGCTCTGCCTCTCTTCTCACCTCCAAAGCCACTTCCTTCTCTCTCTAGTTCACTCAAAAGTAAAGAAATGGAAAATTCACCTAGTTGGTTTTTTACCTAAGTTTAAGGAAAATAGCATTTACAAAATAAATGGTTTGGATTTAGATTCCCTTTTTGTCAGAACAAATAACTCTGCTTCTGTGGGATAATTGTAAACAAGACTGTATTTAGATAATAGTGTGAGCTGTAAGAAACCAAATAAAACTCTATATTCTTTAAAAATGACATGTCTTTATGTGGCTACAATTCTTTTCCAGATAATGCCATGAATGAAAAAAAAAATTCTGCCAATATTGAGAGAAAATTATTGTCTTGTTGGTAAGCTTTTTGTTTAACTGATGACCTGGTTAAAGAAGCTATGTTTAGTTAGATATGTAGGTGATGTCATGCAAGAGCCTGAGTGTATCTATTTTTTTTTCAATTTCGTATTTGTTTGTATAAAATTATTGTGATTATTTCCCTTAAAAATCCATCTCCTTAACTTTATTATACTTTCTGTGTTAACCTATTTTAATTTTTTGATGTCTGTTTTTTCTTTAAATAAAACTACTTGGCAAGTAGATGTTGTTTAGAGGGGTGAATCAGAGTCTTTGGCATTTTTTTCTTTGCTAAAGAGCATATAAAAATTTAAAAAATTCTTCAATTTTACTCAACAGCTACAACAATAAGGAAGTGATAGTAATGTAAGTAAGTCTTCAACAGTAATTTCTAGCAGATCATGATATTTTAAAATACTGTTGTATCTGAAATATAAAGAAATCATCATTCTCTTTTGTTTGTTTATAACTAGTTCAGCTTTGCAACCAAGTATATCGCTTTCTCAGCTGAGTACTCAGATGAAGTTGCTCTGTTGAAGCATCAAGTAATCTTGATGTTTGCTCCTACCTTTTCACTTTAGCTGATTTTCAGATTTGTCTTGAGATTATTTAACTTCTGCCTAGGAATTCTAATGAAAAATCCAAAAAACAAATTAAGTATAATTTAAGGGAACAAGTTAGTTGTGAATAAAAGGGAGCCTGCATTTCACTGTTAGGCAATCTAAAGGAAAAGAGGCTATTTGGCATCAGTGACAAATGTGTGCTGCTGTCAAAGACTGGACATGTTTGATTATAAGGTCAGGAGAAAGGAAGTTTCTGAGGGGCCAAAGATGGTAAAAAGCACAGGAGAAGTCATATCACCCAACAACGGAATGAAGCTCTTCCCTTCCCTTCAGACTTAGTGTGGATTTTGTGTGCACCTAAGCCAAAACCGATGGAAGCGGGAAGGACTTTTCTTCAGATGAATGACAGCACTGCGAAACTGTGCATGTGAGAAAGGAAACACATTCACTCTCACAGGGCTAAAAACCTTTCTAAACACTATCTCTGAAGTCTTTAACGCTTCTGCAGCAAACAGGAAAAAAGCCTTTTAACACATCTGCAGCAAAGCAGAAAGAGGTCATTATCACCTTGGTCTCACCTTGTATCACAAGGGAAAGGAAGAAAAATTGCAGAAATCATTACAAAATTACATATAACCCTTACTTCTTCACAAACTCTTGCATTTTATTCACACATGGATAGGCAGCAAATATTTTCAAAAAACAGACAGTACAAATGACAACTTAAACCTGGAAGCATTTACTTTTCACTTCAAAAATCCTTCTGTTTTCAGTGACCAGATATTATAGTCCTATTTTGTCATCTCAGCTTTTTGGTTGTATATACCTGAATCTATATAACTGAATATACCTAATCTGTATATACCTGAATTGTAACAAATACTTGTACAGGGACCTGTAACCAAAGATGTTAACATTTAAAGTAAGACTGTTCCATTTCTCCAAATTTAAAGGCCCTCAAGACCTAGAAATAAAACTATGTAAAAGATGGACTGTGATAAAGAGGCTTTCTAGACTGGAATGATGATATTCTACAATCCCCTGGTGTGGTTGCCTCAGAGCTTAGCTTTGGTTATGGAGGGAATGGATAGGTCCCAAACAAGTTAAACTCTACTAGGATAAAATCTAACTTGATATGTCTGTGGAGCACTGACATCCCAAGGAAAAAGGGGAAGTTCTGGGGAACTGTAAGATGACCATAGAGACTTTTATTTCTCTATGCTTGCAATGGCAAATGACGACAGGATGAAGTGGGGTCTGTGTGCTTTGTTAGCCTGGTGTTTCTTAATTCTTTTTAAGACTCTTGCCTAAGTTTCTGAGGTCTGTTTTTTCTCCTGCCCATCTACAAGGGACTCACAGAATTCCCTGATAGCACATACACAACAGCAAAGATATCTAATGTTCTTTAACCTCAGGAATATGACATACTCAGAAACCGTTGACTTTCTGCTGATGCTAGTCTGTTTCAGATTAAGTTCTCTACGACACTGTGGTGGTTTAACACGAATGTGACAAGTTTTTTATAAAGCGAAGTTCCAGCATGGATTGTGATTGACAGCTTGGCTGACGAATGAGAGTGTTTCAACGTCTCTGGAAACACAGTCTTAAAATCACAAGTTCTCAGGTGACTGGGCGCTTTCCTTTTCCGGTCATCCAGAAGGTAACATCTCCTCGTGGGTCAGGCTGGTCCTGGGCCAGGCTGCCGGGCCTCGGGGGGGACCCTGCCTGTGGGACCCTGCCAGGGCTGGCCGTGTCCCCTCTGTCCCCTCCCGGCTCCTCCGATGGGGAGAGGAGGAGGAGGACTGCAGACCAGCATCTGGCCCTGCGCCAGGACCATGGTGGCCGTGCTCTGGGCCTTGGCTGCCAGAGCCGCTGGGCCGAAGGAGGAGAGACTTTTAAGAACTTTTCTCTGGAGCTCCAGGAAGCTGATCCGAGTTTGAGTTGCTTTAGATCTGACCAGGGGTGGAAAAGATTTAGTCCATCAGCATTCCTGAGCCTGCACTCTTTCTCTCCCCCTTCCCCCCCCCTCCATGACCTGTGGCCTTGAAGTTCTGAGACTCCGCAAAATAGAAAAAAAACTCTGGGCAAAGACATTAACCCTTTTTCCCTCCTCCATGGAAGACAGAGTGATTTAGAATGTAGAGAGACAGCATTGAGACAAAGTCAGTGAAAGAACTGAGAAAGACTATTGGAAGATGGGATGGAGGAAATGGACATTTTTGACTGGGCTTCTCAGGATGTGAATTATGGGGAAATGGATTGTTTTTGTAATATCCTAATGCTGCCTGGGGGACTGCAAGTTCTAGCCAAAGGGTTGTGTGTACTGATATACATGGGTTTTAATTGAGAATGTTGAATAGAATATGTCCCCAGCTCCTGGGAAAGAATAAGGAGGTCTCTATTTCTTTTGAGATAGAGGCAAATTTAGAGATAAAAGAGAATCCATGTTTTGTACTAGAAAAGCGTTCTTAAAACTATACCCTAAACATGCAGAAACCCATAAACAGCTTGGGAAACTGTTTTATGGGTGGGACTGCACAGAATCTGCAAAAAATTCCAGGCAGTTGCAGATCTGTGAAAGCCCTTTTCTTGTGGTGAGTTCTCCATAACCCTAGAGAGGCTCCTCTCCCAAGGCGATGTAGGATTGTGCTTAAATGGTGGTGACTGACTGAAAATCATAGTTTTCTCTCTGTGTTGAGTGGGAAAGAAAACAGTTTGGGCTGGGGGGAGGGGGGGGAAGGTGAATCTCTCAGAATGTCTCAATTTTTTTTTTCTTTTTTTTTCTTTAGTGTATATTAATAAAATCTGTTTTTACTTTTCAGTTGTGCCAGTTTTGCCTTTTCTTCTCAAAGTCCTATCTCCCAGCTGATAAACAAAATTTGCGTATGTAAAACCACGACAAAAATGGTGCATTCACCAGGAAACAAAATTGAAACCACAACAGACACAGAAATTTTTTTCAATATTTTTATACTTTTACCCGAGAGGTTCTGCATTTTGCTAATTCCCAACTGACATGGAATTAGTTTCTTGCTTTACTGACTGTGAATGTGCACTTGCCCATACTGTGTTTCATATTTTTAGAACATACACATACACAGATAAATAGAAACACACATATAACACTAATCTTTTGAAGAGAAATATGTATCTATTAAATACATATACATAAAATCTAGTGAAATACATATATATTTCTCACAGGATTTTTTAGTTACTTATAAATTGGTGACAATTTTTTCTGTCTTATATGTTGACATGTTCTCAGATAATCATGTTATTTTTTTTCATCATCAAGGGTATAGAATCCCTTTATGTGTATACTGAGATGAAAAAGGAAATATTTTATGATATTGTCTGTTAGCAGATACTTCATTAGGAGTGTATTGTCTACAGCACTGTCAATCATTACTAAGGCAGTTATTTTAATTTTAGCAGGTGTGCCCCTTGTTAGCTATGTGCCTACTTCTCTCTACATTTTTATTCAAAACAGGGCAGTCCTTCAGCCTGGGTATATTCCCAGAGCTCTGTGAAATTTGCTGGAAAAAGAGCTGGTTTACCCCAGCTGACTTAAAATCTCCATGTGTAGTTTCCCACAGACGGATTTCACTTCAATTCGCCTCTATGCTGTTTGATTCTTCTCCAAGAGAAGAAAAAACATAATGAAAAGGAGAAGTCAACAGTTACAGATCAGACACCAAAAGAATTTCCACATGATCTGTAGGAGAAATGAAAGTCTTGCTCCTTCTTTCACTTCCTGCACCAGTGTTTATCTGTATGATGTGGAAACACCAGTGTGAGGGAAGAGAGGTTTCATATGATGCAAGAGTTAGCATTTGGAAATTCCATCTGATATTGAAAACACATTTTATCTGAGAGTGAGATTACTTATTTTTGGCTTGAGTTTATGAAAGTTGTTCTTATTTAACTTGAGAAAACTTTCAAAATGTGCTGAGCTGTAGCAGCAGAAGCATAATTTCTGGAGGGTTCATATCAGCAAGTGCAAAGATGCCCAAAAATTTGCCTGTTCCACAGGATTGATCTTTAAATCTAAATTTAAAACTGATTTAATAAATTGGGCTAATTGAGAATTCTTCAGCATATTTGAAAAGAAATAATTCCATAGTATTTGATGTTGCTTGATTTTACTTCCTAAATATAGAAGGGGAAAATAAAGCATGGATGGCCTTACTTCAAAAAGAGGATGAAATGTTAATCAGATCAGTAGCAGAAGGCTCAGCACAGAAACTCTGTCTTTCTTCATAAATAAAAATACACTTTTTATGCTGACTAATCAGAATGAAGAAAGATTCCTACAGTGTATGCTCTAGTATTGAAGTTTTGGCAGAAATAGAATGCATGTTTTACACTCAGAAATATTGATTAAAACTATGAAATTAAACTATTATTTGTACAAAAATATGTAGAAGAACTATAGAAACTAGTTAAATAATAATCTTCTAAAAATATCCCCTATCTTTTATTTTCACACACTCTGTTTTGCAAAATAAAATCTAACTATTTTTAAAAAATGGCTATTTGGATATTTCTTTGCAAGTTGTGTTACAATAACAATGCTGACATAGAGAAGCAGGGATTTCTCTGGGTAAAATTAAATCAACAAACTGTTTTTTAATTTTTTACTTAACTGATGCATAAGGAATATATATTCACAGGTGAGAGATATATTCCCAAGAATTAATTTTATTTGATGAAATGAAGAAAATTACTTCTGCCTCCTCAAAGTAAACAAGAAAAGTTATGATTACTTTTAAATTTGTTTGGGTAATGGGAATATAAAGAAACTGTAAAGAAAATTAATTGTGTGTGTGTGTGGAGAAAATATTAGTTGTTTCTTCAGTGAAAAAATAAAAACAAAGACAAAATTAGGCAGGTTCAGCATCACAAAGAGGAATGGGCTAATGACTTTAATGCTGTGCCTGTGACAACATCTCCTTTCCAGATGCTGCTCATAGTATCATTGAAATAATTTTTACTGATAGAAACAAGAGATAATCAGAATAAACAGTAGAAATAGGTGGTCACTGGGCTATGCATATATGATTTAAGATCCAGAGTAAAAAACTGAGCATATATTTTGTTTTGAAGAATTCTGTGGAAGCATCCAAGGGAGGAAAATGGCAATTAAATTAGGTTTTCATAAATACCAAAAATATGTGTCTTCCTGCAGCATCTACATAATAGAAGCCTTTACTGTCCTGACAGTCTAAAAAGGAGAAAAAAGTGAGAAATTCTCATTGTACCAAGCCCAAAGCCAAAGGACAACCACAGCTGAATATTCTAACTAATAGTGATGCTATATGGTATGCAAAAGAACAGCTTATTATCTCTCCTAAATGCAGAGATGGGGAGCTCCTGATCCATCCTTGTTGCTTTGGGGTAGAATATTTCCAAATCATGGTATGGTTTTTGTTCTGCTCTGAACGTCATACTAGTTCTGACAAATGCAGCCATAATCTGTGCTTGCTCAGTGTAAAATTAGTTTACCACGTCAAGTTATGGTGATTGCAAGGCATTCCATGTCAAAAATGAATATTTAGGCAGGATAAGACTTAGTTGTACCTATTGTATGGAAAACAATAGCCTAAAATTATGCATTTGCAGCCTCATGTTGCTGTCAAGCTCTGTTCTTCTGTTTCAGAGGGCTCATACTAACTCAGATAACATCATAACCTTTAATTTTCCAGGATCTGAGTGAGTTGACTCGTTCTTATTTGTTATTCATATATTGATATATTGATTTGATTTCAAGATTAGGAGACAGCAATTTTTTTCATTTTAGTTATATTGGTTAATGCCCTGGTATTTCAAGCTGTATGCATAGAAATATATACTCAATTTTCTGGATTTTCTGTAGAACAACAACAAAAATACTTATCTATCTTTATTACTATATATAAAACAAAGGCTATAACAAAGATTTACAACTATTAGGTTATTTGTTAATTTCTAAGACTGGGATTCCAAATGTGTGTTGGAACGTTGATCTGGATTCCAAATGTACATTGTTGTCATTCCCAATTTACTGCAATACTCCAATATTATAGCTCCCTTTGTCTTTCTAATTTGCACTTTGATTGCACAAGTTACTTATAAAGTGTGCTTTGTGTTTTTATATATTTTAAATAGCCTCCAGATGAATTTGTCAGCTAAAAGCTTATGAAAAGTTGAAGACTTAAAGTTATCTATTGTGTTCTGTATGTAGTATTGACAGTTCAGATAACAGTGGAATTAGATTCAGTCTTTAGTTCTGAAACAAAAGGGTTTTTGTTTTTATCCTAAAGATACTTACATTTTATCTTAAATATTCACAGCCATTAAGGACATGGAAATTTATAGACTCTAAAAGGCATAAAATCAACCTCCTGAGAAAAAAATGAACTTCCAGTAGATGTGGGTTTAGTGTACACTGTTGTCAATAGAACAAATTTAAGATTCAAGATGAAAAATTTAGATAAATAAAAAAATGTTGCTTATTTTTAATGTCTTCATTATCTAAATGAAGGTTTCTGAGTTGAAACTTGAAGGATCTCAAAGCTTAAGTCTTTGTGGCACCATATTGAGGTCAATATAATAGGAATAACAAGGGAAGAAGCACCGGATATAGAATATCCCCAAGAATACAATATTTACCCTTTTTGGGTAGTATTTATATTACCATAAAACTCAGTCTTTAAATATCCTTTTGTGTGTATGTGTGTGGCCTACAGAACTGGCAAAGTCCACAATAAACATTCCTAATATGAACAGCTTTATGTGTCAAAATGAAGACCATAACATAAAGGATTCATTCCTGGTAGTTCTGGTGGTTATTTCAATTCCATTAAAATTAGTTTTCCAGATAAATGGGTCTTAAAAGCTTTCATCTAAGAGAAAAACAGAAAAAAATTAATGAACCCAAGTAATCACAGTTCTTTCTAAGGGCCTTTTCAAATAAACCTCTCTTTTCTGTTGGTCTTCGTTTTAAAACTATGTGTTTCTGACTGCAGTGATACAGTTCAGTGATAAGCAAAGAAGACTAAACCAACCTTAGGTAACACTTATACTATTTGCATGTAGGAAAAACCATGAAGATTAGAAGCACTCTTTGGATAAATTGTTTTATAACTTATTCTGACCATACTGGAGAAAAAAACTGTTTAAATGTTACAGTTTTCACTGCTGTCATAGTACCCAAGAACCTAAAAATTATAGGCACAAAATGGATTGTCTTAGACACCAGTGTATTTGATTGAATTTTGTATTAGACATTTTTGTCAGATGTGATTTCACTTTTGACAAGTGATTTCACTTTCGAAGTAGACCAGAAAAATTTTGAATATCGAGCTCAGGAACAGGGGTTTTGTTAGTATGTTCTTTGAATTAGAAAAATGAAAATCACACACATTGTAGAAATACAAAAGAAGATAGTGTAGTTCATGGGGTTTTGTGGAGACCCTGATCAGTGCTCTTTACACACACAAATACACCCAGCTTTATTCCTTTATTCAAGCCCTCAAAATACTTTGTTATTCAGAATGGCAGTCTTGCTTGCAATGTTATTCATAAAACTACTGATTATATGGGGATGAAATATAGTATTTGCAACTAAAATAGCACAGAATAATTTTTAATTTTAAGGCTATTATGCCCTTATTCAAAAGATATGTGTGCGTGTTACTGAAAACTTCCTGTCAAAAATTCATGTAGGAGAAAAATGAAGATGGAAGAAAAAAATGCAACAGAAAATTGATGCAGACACTTGCATTTCTACCTCTGTTGTGAAGCTACCCTAAAAAAGCCTAACTTTTTTTTTTTTTCCTTCTAGTTTAATTCTGATTATTTCTGGGTTTTATGCAAAAGCTTCCTAATGTAGAACAAAGGAGTTGTGGAAGGAGCAAGGAAGTTACCATAGGATTCATAGTGTTTTCTCTTGCAAGTTTGTTCACAGGCCCATATGGTAGTCCATAACCAACTCCAAATGTGATTTTTGGACTGTAACTTACACATGGATCACTAAGAAGTAGAAGAATCTATCTCTTATCAAGCCAGTTATAGAAGTCTGTTATTTCTTGAGTGAGTCTCCTCTGCATTAACAGGAAGAAGCTAGGAAAATCTTTCTCATGAATATGTGTTTTATACCTATGTTCCATTGCTATGCAGTGAAACCAAAACACACTAAATATCAGACAGTATATCCCATGGAGTGGAAATTTCATCACAAATCAAGATGGAAAGAACATATGGCCTGTGATATTTCAACAATTTTAGATTGGGAAAAGAACTTAGATGCTTACTACCTTTCAGAATGATCAAAATAGAATTGTTAGAATCTAAGTCACTTGTGGCTTCAAAATTTGAATGGCTAAGCAGTAATACTAAGCAGTAAAGACACTGAATGCCTCCTAGTAAGCCTAAGAACCTGGCAGACTCTTATATTACTTTATTTTAATGATCTTCAACTTTAAAGTTTATATATGGTATGCACTGTGACTGTGCTTATAATAAATAAGAAGTGACATTGGTTTAGATTTTTGTCGTAGGCTTCAAGAAAATATAAAGTCATAATGAAAATACAAAATAAAACATGAGAATTATCAGAAAATAATTTTGACAAGGCTGTCCTTTGAGAATTCACTAAAATCTTACTCTTGATCTCGCTGATATTGACTAAATTTTAATAGCTTTGAAAGAACTGATGTTGCATAGTCATCAGCCCCAGCCAGCACAGGTTCACAAGGGGAAGGTCCTGCTGTTCAAATTTGATTTTCTTTCATGAGAAGGTTCCCAGTCTTGTTGATCAAGGGAAAGCAGTTGATGCCATCATCTTTCTGAATTTCAGTAAAGCCTTTGATGTTGTCTCTCACAGTGTCCTGGACAAACTCTCCAGCACGCAACTGGATAAATACATCATCTCATGGACAAGTGACAGGCACATGGGTCAGGCATAAAAGGTGACAGTGAATTGGGTGATATCAGATTAGTGACCTGTAATGAGTGGGATTCCACAGGGGCTCCATTCCAAGGGCAGTCCTCTTCAGCACCTTCATAAAATTGCTTGGATACAAGACTGTAAAGCACACTAAGTAAATTTTTCAATGACACCTTGATGGCAGAGAGGCCCTGCAGAGCTATGTCAACAAATTTGAGGGCTGGACAACCACAAACTGTATGAAGTTTAATGAAAATAAATGCCAGATTCTGCACTGGAGATGGAGTAACCTTGGAATAATGGACAGACTGGGAAATGAAATGCTGGACAGCAGAGCTATGGAAAGGGATGTAGGGGTCCTGGTTGATGGCAAGTTGAACATGAGTCAGCAGCCCAGGAAGACCAACCATTTCCTACAGGGTACCAGGCACAGCATTGCCAGCTGGGCGAGGAAGGGGATTGTCCTGCTCTGTTCTGCACTGGGGCAGCCTCACCTTGAGTGCTAGGGGCAGTTTTGGGCACCACAATATAAGAAATCATTCAGCTATTAGAGAGTATCCTAAGGAGGGCAGTGAAGATGATGAAGGATCTGGAGGGGAAGCTGTATGAGGAGTAGCTGAGGACACTTGGTCTGTTTAGCATGGAGAAGACTGAGGGGAGACCCCATAGCAGCCTACAGCTTCATGTGAGGGAAGAGGAGGGGCCAACACTGGTCTCCTTTCTGTGGTACCCAGTGACAGGACACAAAGTAAATGGCATGACGTTGTGTCCGGGGCGGGGGGGTTAGGTTGGATATCAGGAAAACAGTTTTCACCCAAAGGGCAGTTAGGCACTGGAACAGACTCCCCAGAGAAAAGGTCACAGGATCAAGCCTGACACAGTTCAAGAAGTGTTGGGACAATTGGCTCAGGCCTGTGGGTGACTCTCGGGGATGGTGCTGTGCTAGGCCAGGAGCCAGAATTAATGTTCCTTGTTGGTCCCTTCCAACTGAGCATATTCGGTTATTTCACTGTGGGTTTACAAATTTATCTGTGCTCTATAATGAAATGTAATAGTACCATCAAAAACTAGCAATTTCTCATTAGTTAACCCTGAGACAAAGGTCTGCTTTAAAATACATGTGCTCCATTTGCATCCCATGACATTTTAGTGTTTAAAAATTCTTTGGATCATGCTTACATGTTCAAAAAATGCAGAATACCTCTGAGAAAATCTCTGCTGCTCCACCTCTGTTGCTGAGCAGGTACTGGAAAAAAATAATGAAGAAAAAAAACAGTGAAGAATTTTACCAAGCACAGAAGGACTCATGGCACCTCAGATAAATATTGGAAATATTTGAATATTGCAGTATCCAAATCTCTTCTCAAGGCATTAGCCCATAAGCTCTCTAGATTCCTCAGGAATTTAGATTAGCAAACCATTCTTATTTACATTCAAGAGCTAAAGATAACTAAGTGTAAAATACTGGTCTTGTGGTAGAAGCTCTTCCTATTTACCAGCTCTTAAGATAAACAATATTGTGGTAAGAAATATTTTTTAAAACAGTTGTTTATTGGAAATGAAATATCCTAGTTACTTCATAAGTTCTTATAAAAAAAGGAGAAAATTTTAATTTGGGGATAATACAAAACTGTTACAAAAGATCATTAGGCACAAAGTATAGAAGAACTAGTGAAGCTTTAAAACTGGTAATTAAAATAGCTGATGTGTGTCTAATGCATTTCCTTGGTGTCTTTTAGAACCAGATCATGATAATGTATATTTAACTTTTTCTTTCATTTAGTGGAAATTATTGCTAAAACCTGTATCTCAATAGCCTGTCAATATCCTTGTCTGGTATTTGTACTTGGAGCATAAAAGTACTAGTATGTTGTCTACTGAAAAATCACTCCGTGAATGTACGATACCTGACCCATCAGGTTGAGTGCTCTACCTCATTAGAAGGCAATGCATAAAGCATTAACTGACATGAACAAACACTGACTCTGTAGCATATCATGTGTGTTTTAGAATAATGAATAGCTCAGAGATGATGTATAGACTCAGTGATCTGTGAGACTGGCGTATACTACCCTTGTCAATCTGGAATATGTGTTTTGGAGGAGTGTGTTTTCCAAGGTTTTCTTAGGGGTTTTGAGCTGCTTTTCTCTACAATGGAAGAACCCAGCTTTGTTCATCTTTTAGATCGTTCTATCCTGAGTGAAGTGGTCATGACTAGACACACTTTTTAATCCATCTTGTAGAGCTAAACGTTGAAATTCATCGTAAATAAAGTGATCTCTTTTTCTTCATAGCCTTCTGCAGGACCACTGAGGGATGTGAGCTGAAGGATGTTCGCTCATGCTTTTTTAAATGTTGTCCAGCTCTTTGATCCTTTCAATATGCTTACCTGCTTATCTGTTTGAAGTTCGGAGTTCTTAGTAAAATGATAGTAAATGCAAGTGAAATTGTTAGTGGCATGCAGTTTCAGTAGCTTTCACTTGCTTGACTGTCTGTCCCCTTACTTTCTTATTTTTCCTTTAACACAAAAATTCCCACAGGCAATTGTTCATAATGCTTGACAATTTTACACAAGCCCTAGAGGTAAAACAATTTCATTTATCAGCATATACAGAATGGACTTCTCATTTTAAAATTCTTTGTATATAATTAATCTCTTCTATTTTTGTAGAGAAATTAACGAGGATTTCAGCAATTTACCTGTGAACGTAGAAAACATAAGAAGGAATTATTAATGACCATTCTATTACCTGGAGAGATTTAAGATATGATAAGGTATAAGGCTTAGAAATGCAGTTGTGGTACCTAGTTCTCTGCTAGGCCAGAATTCAAAATAAATTACTCAGAAACATCTATCTTATCACATTTCTAGCTGTTTCACCCATAGGATAACTGCCATAGCTACCACAGAGAAAGATGATCTTACCATTAACGCCCTATCAAGAGATTCCTCAGAAGAAAGAGCAATACAGAATATTTGTAGAATATCTACTCCACAGTTATTTGTAGGGCAAAGATATTTTATTCAAATTGCATTATTCTTAGATAGAAAACTTAAATATAATTGGAAATGGAAATACCTATACCTGAAAGAGGTATCGCTACCTAGTAGAACAGCTTGTGACCTACAAGAGGCTGGGCTGAGAGACTCCTAAAAGAGCCAAATAACTCACACTCTATTACTTTGTGAAGTCAAATGCCAAGAAAGGATTAACTGTTGTGATACTTTCTACTGTCATGCCTTCAAGATAGATTTCTTGCTCAGACGTAAAATTTACAAAGTTGAGTTCAAGTAACTAAATTCCCCATAGAAATTTGGGAGATACAAACATTAATAAATGTGTGCACAGAAACCAGCACACTGACCATCAAAATCCTTAGTATTGCTACTAGGAAATGCTGAAGATATCAATGTGCTTGAATTCTCTTTAAAAAGACAGAAAAAGTAAAAGAGACTGAGTGTCTCTTCTCTGTCTATGTGCATGTGTATGTGTGTATGTACAAACTTTGTAGGAGTCCAAGGGCTTACTGAAATATATGTCAAGTATGTATCCTGTGCCACAATTCCAAAAAGGGAGATGTATTTGAAAAAGCAGAATCATAGTATCCAAAATATTTAATATTAAATCAGGTGAGAGAAGGCAAGAGACTGTTGTGTCCTGTATGACTATTACCCATTAAACTGTCATTTAAATAGAATTAACCCTGAGAGTAATACTTATGGACTCATTGTGAACAGCTATGTTGGGACAGACATTCAAAATATCAATCCTCCTTTATTTGCAATTGTCTTGTCTAGTCCTCTCTTGTGTAAATCAAGAGTGGTAATATTTCTGTACCATAAAGAAACAGTCTAATTTCATGCGCATCAATTTCAAGCCTAACAGCATAAAACAAGCACTCAATTTTATAATCCCAAAGCTTTTTCTCAGTTTCTATGGATTCTGCTTCCTTTGTATCTTCATACTGCAATTAAGGAGTAGCAGAGTAGCAGTACTTATCTGAATTATAAATCAGACTTATTCAGTGTAGCCAGCTGTAACAGCTTATCTGTATTTCTGTAATTAAGCAACTTTATTATCACTGCTTTGTGGAGGCCAACAGGTGCTCTGCTCACTGTTCTTTGCAAGAACAAAAATGCAGACATAAAATTTTTAATAAAATTTCCCCGGAAGAGGTATTTGTTAACTTTTTCTTCTTATTTTCCCTAGTCCTTCAGGCAGGTCAAGATGACAGATTGTTTCTGCTGCTTTCATTTTCTAATCCATCTATTTTTAATCTTTGTTTTTTCACTCATTTAGACATTTGCAGTTCAAAGACTCCAGTTTAATGTGGAAAAACTCTGTTCTTGAGAACATAAATCTTCTACATTACTGTTTCATTTCAAAACCACTAAATCATAATACAATTTTCTTAATCACCTTTTAACTCCATTAACTAAGATATAGAAAACATCAATTTGGTTAGTTATTTAATGTACCCCTTGTCTTTATTTCATCTTTTAAATACTTCAATACTGTGTAGTGACAAACTTCAGTCTTTGTCTCAGCCTTACTAGTTGGATCAGCTTCATGAGATCAACCTGTGCATAAAAGAAAAAGAGGATATCTGCCACGTGCATTGCTGGAAAGAATTTCTCTGGCTGTTTGGATAATTTTTTTGTTTCTTAGTTGCTTAATAACCCCATCAGATCATATTGACTTCTTCAGATCATACTGTCTTCTTCAAATATAGATTCAATTCTGAAATCCTAATTCCCTTTCCTGAATTTTTAAGAGAACAAAATAAAGGAAAAGTTCCTCCTGAAAACACATAAAAGGTGTGTTGAATTCCAATTCCGCTCAATATTAAATCAATACAATTTGCTGATAAGCCATCTCAGGTCAGCTGTGAATTGAATCAGGAATTTTAAAAATTATTGTATAATTAATTTAAATTTTATATCATTAAAGGGAAATATGTAAGCAATAGGAAATATGTCAGATGGTAGCAGGTGTAGATGGGTTCTGAAATAAAGACAGTTGCTAAGGCAGGTAAGGATTTCAGCTAAACCTCTATAGCTAGATAGGGAGAAGAAGGAGTTTTGGAGTTTACAGTATTCAAGAAGAAATTAGTGATTTATCAATAAGAAAGAGAAGACTTAAAACAGAAACAGGCATTTCTCATTTAAGTATTTATGAACAAGGATGATTTGGTATCACAGTGATATGAAGTTCAGTTATTCTTAGGGACTGCACTTTATTGTGAAAGAAATAAAATTATTTCTTTCATTATTGGGCTGGAGCAATTGACACCGAAGTTTTCTTAAGGAGAATGATAAGACCCCCAAAAAAGAAGCAAAATGAAAACATTATGCTGACTATGTAGAAACAAAAAAACCCAAAAGCAAGCAAGCAACCCACCAACCAAAACAACAACAAACCCCCACACACACACAGAAAAAAAGGACACAACTCTCCTCCAAACAAACAACAAACAATCTTCTATTGAAAGAAGATAAGCTAAATAACAATGGACTAGAGAAATCCACACAAATAATAAAAATTATCTTGCAAGAATCACTTCATAAACAGTTTAAAGGATAAAAATTTATATGGAAAATGCATCTTCTGAAACCAGAGTAATTTTTTTCTTGGCTGAAATAAGAATTTTAATGAACAAAAGCAAAAATATGTACTTGGAAGTTGTAAGATATTTGATAATGCAAACACTCTGAGTAAAACTGACTGACTAAAAGTTACAAATATAATGAAACAAATAAAGCAAATGTTCAATAAAATCTACCTGATGGATTGGGGTTTATATCTGAGTAGACATAAATAGTAAGTTCTGCTATCAACATTCATGAAAGCAAAAGAAAGAAATTTATCCTGAGGGTGAAATGGTGAGACTGACTCATTCAGATGCACACCTTTTTAAAAAGGCTGTCATGGTTTAGGAATGGAAGTTCCCAATACAGTTGTTCCAACAAGACTCCAAACCTACTGGAAAAAATTAATCCTGCTCTGGGCAGAACCAGGACAAAAGGAAATGGAAAATTGGATAGATTACGGAAGAGAAATTCAAAATAGGCTTGAGAGAACTATTAAACCGCTACAATATAAATGTGATTCCTTCTCTCCCTTCACAAGTTTTGTTGGAATTATTCTTTCCGGACAACTCTTTCACCTACAGCAACAAAGATTTAGTAAAACATGCCCTTACTAAGCTGAAATTCCTCCTTAAGCAAACACCTTTCCATGCAACCTTATACTGATATTTACTTGAGAACATGCCTTACTACTACAGAAAAACACTTTCGCACAGGTCATTGCAAAGATGCTGTTTCAGAAAAGAGCCTGTAAGGGGTTAGTGTGGATATGTAGAATAGTTGTATAATAATGTCCACAGACTTTTGTGACTGCTGTTATAAAATAAAAAGAACTGTATGCAAAGAGAAAAGTGTTTGAGATTAGGAGAATGTTAAAAAATATGTTCGACAAATTCTGTACTCAAGGGACCTTATATTAATCTTTGACAATGGCAGTACCTTTAGCACCAAATACAGCATAATTCAGATGGAAGTTTCTAGCCTCTTTCTAAATTTAAACACAGTAAAGGACTCATTAGGAATGCTCCTTTCAGAACAAATGAGAAGAAAGAGCAATTTATCAAATGTTTTTATGTAATATCCTCACATCTGTAATTACTTTAAGGTTCAGGAAGACTGATACATGTGACTTATTTGTTTTAGAGGAACAGAAATCAAATATAATTTTGCTTTTCCAATAAAATGTATGAAATAGAAAGCAGTATTGTAACATGCCTTACAATGTTTTCATAACTCATTGGTTTAAAATAATATGAAATAATGAAATAAAGAGGTCATCTTCTCCCTAGCTTGAATTTTTTTCAGAACCAGAACTAATACTTAGGTTCTACAAGACTGAAGTCAGAAACATTCATTTCATTTCAGGTAGTCAGCAACTTTTCCAATGTTGTTTTGCATATGTGATCTGCCACTAATGCCTCATCAAAGCAAACTCCATTTGTCCCTAAAGCCTTTCTCTATATTATGCACTTAGATTCTTGCATGTTTTATGTCTGAAAATTACTACTGCCAAATGCAGGTCAAAAGTTATGCACCCTTTGGGCAAGAAGAGCAGCGTGGCCAGGCAGGGAATTGTGCCCCTCCACTTTGCTCTGGTGAAACCCAGCCTGGGGCACTGGAAGGCAGTCCTGGCCTGATGGGAGGGCTGCAAAGCGGTGATCTTTTGCATCCCTTTCAACCCAGGCCATTCTGTATGTTCCTGAGAAAAAAACTTGTAAATAGCAAACCCTGGGGGGGTGAAAATGGAAATAATAATTAGTGATAACAAAAGAATGTCAATTTCCACACAAGGGCTAAACAAGTCTGCTCTAAAAAGTAGAGCAGTTAAACAATGGTGGATAAATGTCAAGATGATTGCATTTTAGTGAGAAGTGTAACTACAACATGATATTGGTTACAACACAGTATTAAGGTGGTTATATTTCTACTGATGTATTTTTTTGTATGTGTGTTCTGTGGTTTTATCTTTCCAAAAATAAAGCAAGAGTAGTAAGCAAAAGAAAATATATTCTTTATATTCATGGGTCAGATGCACAATGCTTGCTGCACCCTGATTTATACCATTTGAGGAATCAATCCGGAATTTTCACATTTGTCAGTGATTTCCTACAGGTTCAGCCATGTCCAAGCATTTTTACTTGTAATCATAGAGTCATGTTGTATCTCTAGCATTCCTGCTCTGAACTACTGTTAACCAGCAGGCTTGTCTCAAAATCATCTTCTAGGGTGTTAGCTTGCCTCTATATCAGTTGCTTGATGAGATATATATGAAGACTGCCAAATTATGAATGCTAAAATTAACACAGTTTCTTGTTCTTAGATACTGATGCATTTTAAAAGCTAGGCTTTTTAAGATTTACAGGTTAACATGAAGCAAGTTTTGCACACTTCCCCTTCCCCATTTTAAAAAGAGTTTGGCATAGAAGGTAAATAAAATTTAAAAAGTAAGTAAAATCAACAAGTGGGAAATAGGCAGTGACTCTAGGCAGACTTTTTCTTTTAGATGCTGTATATTTCTCTGCAATTAATTTTTCCTCTTTAGATATTTCCCTATGGTGCCTCAACAATCTGTATCGTGATACTGCCAATTTTTTGCACAGTCCATTTCATTTTGACATCAGCCAGTTGTATTTCCTAAATTTTTTTTGTTTCTGTGTTGACACACATCATTCTACCACAATTAAATTAGAGATGTCCTTTGTAGAAAAGAAAAAGCACAATTCCTTCACTTACTGAACTCCACTAAAGAAAAAGGGTAATTGTTTTTTCCTGACAGTATCAGGACACTGTCAGTGAATGCTGCACTTTCTATTATGGTAATTGAAATGCCATAGATGTGCTGATCCTTGTTTTGCTCACTCTCAAGCCTGAGATTTTTTAGTAAAATTCTCACAAATATAGTCATATTCCAATGAGTGGTCTCCCTATCTTTTGTAAGAGTTATAGACAGTCACACAAGGACTTTGGTGTTGTTGCAATCCACATTCTATTCATGAATGTAATTTGTGAACAACTGATTCATGGACTCAGATCAGTAGGGATACTGAAAAGCTTATTGCAAGAAGCAAGGTGATTTTATATACTTCTTCAAGATACAGTATTTCCTTATTGCTGTGGTTTGACATTCGTCAAATTTCGTTTATCAGCTGGGAGATCGGATTTTTGGGAGAAAAAGGCAAAACAGGCACAACTTAAAAGTAAGAACAGCTAGATTTTATTAATACACACTAAAGAAAAAGAGAGGAGAAAAAAAAAATTGAGACCTGCTGAGACATTCAAACACCTTCCCCCCACCACCCCTCCCAATTGTTTATTTCTTTATACACTACAGAGAGAAAACTATGATTTTCAGTTTCCACTATTTAAACACGATTCTACATCACCTTGGGAGAGGAGCCTCTCTAGGGTTATGGAGAACATGCCACAAAAAAAAGTAAAAATCTAGTGGCTTTCAGAGATTTGCAATCGCCCAGAATTTTTGCAGATTCTGTGCAATTTCACCCATATTACAGCTTTCCACGCAGTTCATGGGCTTCCACGTGTTTGGGGTATCATTTTAAGAATGCTTTTCTTGTAGAAAGCAGGGATTTTTTTCCATTTTTAAATTTACTTTTCTCTCAAAAGAAATAGAAACTTCATTATTCTTTCCTAGAAGACGGGGACATATTCTAATCAAAATTCTTAATTAAAATCTATGTATATCAATACACACAACACTTTGGCTAGAACTTGCATTCCCCCAAGCAACATTAGGATATTACAAAAACACTCCATTTCCCCATAATTCACATCTAGAGAAGTCCGGTCAGAAATGTCCATTTCCTCCATCCCATCTTCCAATAGTCTTTCTCAGTTCTTTTACTGACTTTTTCTCAATGCTCTCTTTCTCTACATTTCAAATTTCTTCCACGGATGAGGGAAAAGTGTTAAAGTCTTTGCTTAGAGTTTTCCTTCTTCAGCTGACTCAAGGCCACAGATGATGGTTGGGGGAGATGAAGGGAAAGCGCAGGCTCAGGAACATTGATAAACGAAATCTCCTCTGTAGGTGAATCTGCGGATGGCTGGGACAAGGAATTCTGCCAACCTGTATATTCTAGAACATGTGGTTTTGTTGCAAGGGTCGTGGGTAAAAGGGCCTTGCCTTCAGCCACCAGCCTCGGCTGAAGGGAAGTCCCAAAGAGAAAGGGAGAAAGAACAGGAGGGTATGAGCTAAGAGAGAAGGGAGCGAGAGAGCAAAGTGGCAAGGGGAAGAGAGCAGGAGAGAGCGAGAATAGGGGGAACAGGAAGGGTAAGAGTTAAGAGTTAATAGGAGAGGTAAGAGTAAGAGTTAAGAGGTAAGAGGTAAGAGCTAAGAGAGCTAAGAGTAGCAGGAAGGAGAGGAGGAAGAGGTAAGACAGTGAGGTCTTTGTTACAATACATTATATCTTCTTTTGTGATGAATATTTTAATTTACAGTGACCAACCAACACAAGACACAAAATCCTACAGAATCTACATACAGCCTATAAGAACTCCTATATTACCATACTGTGTTATATTTTAAACTGTAAAAACTACTCTTTAGACTTCTGTTTTGCTACATTGACCTTTGGATCCCTTAGCCAGCAGAGAGGTATTGTTCAGTCAAAAAGGATTCTCCTCCAGCTAGCTAGGCCATTGTTTTCAGGTTATATAGTAACTAAGACTCAGTATCCTACAACTCAAAGTAAACTTTCATTTCTATTTCAATTATAGGTTTCCTATTTTCAGAATCTTTTGCTATGCAATTATATTTATAAGGTTTCCCTAATTCATCTTCCCCAACACTCCTCCACCCCTGGTCAGATCTAAAGCAACACAAACTCGGATCAGCTTCCTGGAGCTCCAGAGAAAAGTTCTTAAAAGTCTCTCCTCCTTCGGCCCAGCGGCTCTGGCAGCCAAGGCCCAGAGCACGGCCACCATGGTCCTGGCGCAGGGCCAGATGCTGGTCTGCAGTCCTCCTCCTCCTCTCCCCATCGGAGGAGCCGGGAGGGGACAGAGGGGACACGGCCAGCCCTGGCCACTGTCCCACAGGCAGGGTCCCCCCCGAGGCCCGGCAGCCTGGCCCAGGACCAGCCTGACCCACGAGGAGATGTTACCTTCTGGATGACCGGAAAAGGAAAGAGACTGAGTCACCTGAAAGCTTGTGATTTTAAGACTGTATTTCCAGAGGTGTAGAAACACTCCTATTCATCAGCCAACCTGTCAATCAGAATCCATTCTAAACCACGACACTTATATGATATTTTTCACTGAACAACCTATCACACATCGCCATGTCAGCAACAAGCTTTAATGTCCGTATATGGAGGTGATCATGCACTGCCCACTCATCCAGCAGGCTCTGGCAGCTCCCCTCTGTAGGGCATTTGTCACCTCACATCTCCTCCCCACAAGGTCAGGCAAACAGAAACTTCTCTCTGCTGCCATGGCGTTCTGCAGGCACATCCCACAGCCTGTCTTATTCTATCTTATGTCCCTCTACAGTAATAAATATATTTATAGGTTCTGTTTCCTGTAGTTTTCTTGAAAGTTTATCATACTAGTATAAAAAGAGGCCATTCCAGTCTGAACTGGGTCACAGGGGTGCCTTTTTTTACTTTCCCCATGTGCCAAAAAGGGATGAAGCCACTGGCAAGCACACTGGGGGTCTTCACCTGTTTCTGTTCTCTCTGTAAAGGATTCTGGTAGCAATTTAATCATATTTCCTGAGGAAGGGCAGAGACTGTCCATGAGACTGGAAACTTGCCAGACTTCAGAAGTTCTAAGATCAGCAGTCAGTAAGAAGCATTTTGTTCCAAAAAGTCAGGCAATGGTAGGAAGTCATAACATCAGCTGGGTGTAAAGGAGTACTCTCTTTTACTCTCTGCGCCTAAATCTTATTTACATAAATTCAAAGCATGAGTTCGGAGATAGATTTTTATATTTAGTATTTTTCCATTTGCCACTGTGTTGCTAAGTTTTTAGCAGTTTATTTACTTCTATCTCCCTTAGCTTTTTTTTTCAAATTACACTATATTTGATAGTTAATTTATAAGAGTTTCAAATAACCAACCAACTTTTTGCAATGTAATTCCCAACCATATTGCTTACCTGTTTCCTGCTGTTCTAAGCCCTTATATATGGATAAATTCCCAAAGGACTGCAGTCTCAGGTACACTGCTGTCTCTCTGGGACAAAGGCTAAAAAAAGAAAGAAAAGTTATAAAGCACCTGCTCAGTGCTTTGGCATTTTGGCATTTTCAGAGATATTCTTAAAGGGGTTTTTGACATGTGCTTGCTCTTTGGGACGACTAATTTGGGCAACCAAATCAATTATTGTGAGTTCCCAGGCAATAGTAGGCTTTCTCTCTTTTCTTAGATTCTTGAATGACAAGGGATTGGTTCTGATGCCAATGAGACAGTGCAAAAAGACAACTAAGAAATGTTTGCTGACATGACAGGCCCTGCAGAACAGACTGGCCACCAGCTCCTGCTGGTATCTTATGGCGAAGGTCACCACAGGGATTGCAAGCAAAGGAAGCCACAGGAATGGGGAGAAACTTGAACCCTGCATTGCAATGTGTTATTATGACACTGCCAAACCTCTTGATAATTCTTCTGCTCCCTCTGCTTAGCCAAGACCTATCCTGCTACCCTTTAGGCAGAGTACCTCTGTCTGCTGGTAATGAACTGCTCAGGATAGAGTAGGCACATTTCCTGGGCTATGTTGCAAAACATGTTAATTTTTATTATATGAATAAAAGAGAATGAAGTCTATGTAGCTAACTAACAGGATATTCTGATTTGTAGGAGAGGGATAATCTGTGCAGGATTGTTGGGAAAGGAGAGGACTCACAGTGAAGTACATCTCACTACCTTTTGGGTTGGGAGGAAAAAACCCACACTTTTTCTCCAGTTTTTGACAGAAGAAACAAAGCATTTTTAGGGCTGAAAGAGCACCCTGGCACAGAAATAAGAGAAAATCATGTTGTTGGGGTTTTTTTATTCTTGAAAGTTATGGAAAAGAAGTAAGAACACAGGAATTCAGATGGAGTTTGTTGGAATACTTGTGAGACAAGAAAGGAATGGCAAGGAAAGTTTATTTTGTTTTGTTTTTTCCTTGTACTATGATACAAGGAGTCTGTGGATGAATGCAAGCATAGCTAGTAGGATCCATTTGGTCCAGTGTCCTCCAGCAATATTCTCAGCATGATAACGGTGAAAAAACTATGCATCTACAGAGAGTATGAGAACTGGGAAAGCATGGAATATTCATTTATATATCTTTTAAATTTTGCTGTGTAACATCCTTACACAGACTGATATGGGCTGATTTAATCTCCACAGTAATATTCACTTAACAACCTTTAACTGATCCTTCATGTTTGTCAGCAGGTCAGAGATCAGCCAAAGCTGCAAAATCTGTGCAGTAGCTGTGTCACCACCTCCAGGACAGCCATTTCCAGCTGTATATTCAGAAGGTGCAACTGGCTTCCTTCTATGGATTTAGAGGGATCTGTAACTTAACTATTGACAAATCAGGACTAGATTAAGTGACCATGTGCAATAGTCCAAAAAGACTTAGGGTGTCTCCTTGGATAGTAAATTCAATGTCACAGTTGTGAGGCGGACAAATAGTGTGTTTGGACACAATCCTGAGTGCTCTGTGCTCTGTAGTACCCTGGTCAATCAGGGAGTTTGGACCAGATGACTTCCATGTGGTGATTTCCAATTCTTCCCATTTTGTGGTTTTGTAGTTTGGGGTATATGACACAGGCCTAAGAAAGGCTTATGGAATAGCTATGCAGTTAAGTTATAATCTTGGACACACTAAACATCATATATGCAGATTTTCTTTTCTACCAAGATCTTTAGTACAACATAGGCATAAGAATTCCATGCTGAAAGATGTCAGAGGTGGCATTTGCCTTGTTACAGGGAATTTGAGGTACAGTTACATCTTTTCATTATAATTTCTGTCTCAGCCACAAATAAGTGGATACCTTACACTCAAAAATGAGCCACTGGGACAAATTTATTACTAAAATATAAAAAGCAAGAGAAGACTTATGAAATGTGGTTTAAAAAGTTAGAAAAATGAAAGGAAAACGAAAAATATCTAAGGAAAAATAATCTAGAAAAATCTGCTACAAATACTATAACTTGGTTTCATAAATAAATCATAGAAGGGAAAATTACTCTGAACAATTACTCAGTAGCTTTGTGAACAAAAGTTGAATATTTTGTGCACAATATCTATTGCAGTTAAAGTCATCTTTATGTAGTATATAGCTAGAAAAGAATCACAAAACCTCACAGAGGGGTGTTAAAAAAACCAACATTATAGGCCAGGAGTGTTTTGAGCAAAATATTAAAGTCATTGTAATAGTATGTTATATGATTAATACTTACAGTGGGATGAGGAAAAGAAAGAAATAAATTCAAATATGTAAATAAAATGCTGTTTAGTTGGAGACTAATTAATCTGAACTTGCTGGTTAGAAAACTGTCACAGAATCACACTTGTGACTTCCGTGGCTCCCAGATGGCTGGTATTACCATGGCATTTCAGTGCAGCTGGTTCCAGGGCTATGCGTGAGGCAGACACGGACTCACAATCACGATGCTGCTGCTGGGAGGGAGTTGGCAGAAACCACAGTCATGTTGTCTGTGGCAGAGTCACAAGCAGACCTCTTGAATCATTGATGTACAAATCCTATTCTCAGTGGGGTAGGGCTGGAAGGCAGGAAATACATGCTTTTAGGACAAGTTGGAGTAACATGATGGAAAGAAGTAGGAAGAATTAGAAGTGAAAAATATGGGGTGAGCCATTTTTTGATGTCTAGATGTTAGGTAAAATTCAAAGAGAGACTGCAAATCTTTGTAAGCCTTCAGAGAGCAACATGACAATGTGAATGCACATTGGCTGGATGCTGGCAGGTGTTTAAATGTCAGGAAAAATACAGAAGTTTGGCATCCTGACTTTTTGTGCTCCAAGCTAAGTCCCTTCAGTATTTCCAGAATGAACTTTTATCCTTCACACTCCTTTAGTTGAGAGTTTACGCTCCAAATCTCACTTCTCCTCCATGGAGCATTCAATTAAAAGTAAAAAAATGCATTTTTCTGCTGAGCTGCTAGTTATTACTAGTATACCTCCTACCCACTCCCTGCACCAGAACAAAGAGACAGACCCCCCCAGATTGGAAGGGGACGGAGAGCTGACGCTGCCTGCCCCCAAAGCACAAAGCAGGAGTGAATAACCCCTGTTCCCTAAATTGGAGGAGCACAGACACAACGCCTGCCTCCCCAGAGTGGGGGGGGATGAACACAGAGGTCCCCCAAAAGCACTGGGGGACCAAAAGCACTGCCAGCCCAGCAAAGGTAAGGAGGACAGAGAACTGCCCAGGATGAGAGCACCAGCCCCCACCTCCACTTTGCGAGTCGGACAGCACTGCCAGCCCAGCAAAGGTAAGTAGAATGGAGAAATTCCAGATCATACCATGGGGTGAGAGGGACAGGAGCACCTCCCTCACCCCTCGAGTCCCTCTCAGGCATCCCCCACAGCAAGAGGGGACCCCTCGAACACCAGCCGGGGACAAGACAAACTAAAAGTGGCAGAAATCAAACTTAACAACACGTCAAATGCTTAGACTGATATTTGCCGCATGTGAAGAAAATGCAACGGAGACAACCCCGGCCATCCCCCAGGGCAGAGGACGACAGAGGTGCCCCAGTCCCACATCCGGGAAAGGAGCATGGAGCCCGCCCAGTAGGCGAGAGGAGAATGCGACCTCCCTGCAACTACAAAGGCCAGATCCCTCAAAAAGAGTGGAGAACCTCCCGCCCCATAGGCCAAAGTTACAGACAAACACAGACCCCCTCTGTCCCTCCCTCAAAAGGGCAGGAGGACAGAGACCACCAAACACCCAAAAAGGAGAGTGGACAACAGATCCCCTACTCCCCCACAGAGCAAAAACACACAGACATCCCCCAGCGCACCCAAAAGGGAGGAGCATGGAAAATCACTGGCAATCCCAAAGAGTAGAGAATGACAGAGACCCCCAAGTGGCAGCATCATTTTGAAACGGCAGCTGTTGTTTCACTGCTGCATTTCTTGGCTTGCTAAAGCCCCCTCTACCTGTACTACAGCCTTGAAGACACAAGACTACCTATCTGGAGGAAAGGCATCAAAAGTGTGACACAGGCTGAAGGGAACGCCCTGATCACCCCTCTTCCCAACAGGTTTCTTTAGCTGAAGTTGCTAACAAGGGCCAGACTCGAGAGCACGGAATGGATTTGCAGATGTTTTATTTTTCGGACCCTCAGTCCTGTGTGAGACTCGGTAACTGGGTGCTGCAGAGGCGCCGACAAGGCATCACAGACGCCCGCCACACACCCAAGGGTGCCACAAGATCTGCTCCAGCTCTGGCCGGTCCGCGGGGTGCTTGGACAAACACCAGCGGACCAAGTGTTGGCACTCTGGGGACAGAAGGCAGACAGCGCCGGTCACTCGCCGGGCCCGGGCTGCGTGTGCTCAGAGCTGCCCTTTGTGGGCCAGAGGCGCGGCAGGACAAGCGCCACCTCCTTCAGCCATAGTGCCACCACGCCCAGCCCGTCACGGGCCACCTCCAGCAGCCGGCCCTTGAGGGCACATTGACCTCCCGCCCAGCTGCGTGAGGGCGGTGCTGGGCTGCTGCGCTGGGCCATCTGCCAAAGCCCACCTTCTTGAGACCACATACCCACCTGGAGAGACCTGCCGCCTGAAGGAGAGCTGCCTCGACACGATGTCACGGTCCTCCCGGAAGGGCACGGCACCACAGACCATGACGCAGAGCAGCACACCCTGGGACCAGACAGTCGCCGCATGGCCGTGGTAGCAGCCAAGGCTGATCCACTGGGGTGGGCAAAACACGTGTGCTCCTCGGGGACAGAGGCAGCGCTGTCCAGGTGCAGGCTGCTGGCTTCCAGAGCCTGGTGCCAGCCTCCTGGCAGAGGCAGGGGCTGCACCGGGGGCCACATAGCTTCCTTCCCTCAAGGCCACCCTGCATCCCCCAGACCATTGGCCAAAGCCAAGAACCCATTCTGCAAGGCAGAGAAGGTCAGGGGGCGCAGCCCGAGCCCTTGCAGGCCTGCCAAGCCCAGGCGCCAGGGTCTGGCTTTGGCAGCCCCCCTCTGTGGGCAAGGCTGGGCAGCCGGCTCCTGGGGCACAGCATCTGCCCCGTGCCGGAGGGCAGCCGCCGGAATGCCGCACCCACGGCATTCCCCAGGAGGGGGAATGGGGCCGTGTAGTGCCTGGTGTTAAAAATGGGCCAGGAGACCTGCTCCTTTGAAAGGCCTTTATTAGTCAGCTCTTTCAAGGGGGAACTCGAGGGGTCGCCTGCACCGTCGCCGCTCCTATCGCCGTTCCCGCTCTTCTCGCTCCTGTCACTGTTCTTGTTCGGGCCGCCGCTGAGGATGAGGCGTCAAGACCAATCTGCTGCTCTCGCTGCAGAGTCGGGAGTTCCGGCCTCGCAGGAATCCTCAGGAACTCAACTGGGCTCCTGTGGTCTAGGGGTGTCACTGTTTCTCAGTCTCTTTCTGGTCATGGCGAGGCGGCAGAAGCAGAATTCAGTCCCTAGGTAGCTGAGGGTCTTCTCATTGTTGTAGTGTCTCCCTTTTATCTGGATTTTGTGCTGGGTCACGGCTTTTGGGTCCGTTTGCCGGCAACTGCCCTTCGGTTTGGAGCGGTGCACCATGGAAGTCCTTGGATTTTCCTATTAGGCGGGGCCGGCAGTTCAAGGAGCCAGCGGGAATGGCGACAGTCTAGCCCGACAGAAGGGGAAGGGAACCCGGGGCTTTAGAGGGGGTATACAACTTGGAATAAGGTTTTGAGGTTACATATTTTGGTACAAAGAGTATAACTTTCTTAACAGGTAGGGTACAACTGGCATAACATTTTAAACAGCATAACTTTCTTAACAATTGACAGACTGTGTCAAAAATGGGAATCTCTTACATTTTATTCATTTCAGTCCCCCCTCTATTTCTTTGATCGGGCCTTTGCCCACATCAGTTGGCAGTTTCTGATTCATGGGAGTATATCCTTCTTAATTTTTGGTACTGGTTATATATATTTTTTGGCTTCACTTAGTTTTTCAGTTTGGGGTTCTAATCTTATTATATTTGTGGGCCTTGGGATGTTTATTTCAGTAGGTTTGAGGCTTGCTTGAACGGTTGCAGTTATTGGTCGAATTAAACAGGGTAGTATGCAGGGAAGGAGTAGAAGGCTGGCAAGGGTGCTTATTACAATAAATACTGTTTTTTCTATTAAGTCAATAAGTAAGTTTTTATCGAGGGGCTCATCTATTTCATTCTTCATGATTAGTGGCTTTTCTTTTATTAAATTTGCAACTCCCTTTGGATTGTCTAAATTTTTAGGGTAAAGCCATTCTCTTATAGGGCACTCTCCAGTTAGGCGTTGCATAAATGTTGCAGCATTTTTTGCAATCCAATATTGCTTTCCATTTTTCCGGCAAGTGGATACTTGGGTTATATTAAAACACGTGGGATTCACATGAGTGTGAACTCTTATAAGGGACTGCAGATTCTCCCTGTCGTAGATCAGATGGTAGCTCCTAGAGCATGCTCCTTTGGCGTGTTTGCTCATTAATAGGACTATGCTTAGTCCTCCCAAGAGTCCAGTATGAACCATTGTTTCGATCTCACCTGGTCTTGCCTCTTGGGTTGGGGAAGTTATTTAGCTGGCCTTATGGAGTTCCTTTCAGTGTGTTCCCACTTCTTTTTCAGTTTTTGATTAGCCCTTCTGTGGTGTGCCCTATGAGAGATCTGTAATGATATTATTATCACAACTTTTAAAACAGCTTAGCACAATAACTTACAGAGAATATTTTTTTTTTATGACAGCTTTTGATAACAACTTGGAAAGATTTTAAACAAAGGGTTTTCTTTCATTTCTAATTGGGCTTTGGTTGTTTCTTGAAGGTTATTTTAAGTGTGTCTGGGTCTCTAATGGTAGTCCACTCGGGGGGAGTCTTTGCTGGGGTAACATAGTCACTGTGAAGTGGCAATGGTCCTTTTACTCAGGATATGTGTATCCAGCCCTTTTCTTGGGTCTTCACTGCAGTGTGGGTTGTGAGCAGGACCTGGAACGGACCTTCGAATTTGGGGGTTAGTGGAGTGGTGTTCCAAGATTTAATTAGGACCCAGTCTCCTGGGTTTATTTGGTGTACATCTGTGTCTAAGGGGGAGGTTTGAGGAAGATACCCTCTTCTTTTAAGATCGGCTAATGTTTTTCCAATTGTTTTCATATATTCTTGAGTGGCTGCCTCCCCTTCTAAATAATCTGCAGTGCTGTAAGGAGTTAGTAAGAAAGGGAGTCCAAACATCATTTCATATGGTGAAGCCCCTATGTCCGACCTTGGCCGAACTCAGATTCTCAAGTGTGCTAGGGCAGGCATTTTATCCAATTCATTCCAGTTTCTGTTATTAATTTAGTCAATACATTTTTGAGGGTTTTATTCATCTTCTCAACTCTCCCTGAGCTTTGGGGATGCCAGGGTGTATGTAATCACCACCTAATTCCCAAGGCTTTAACAACATCATGCAGGACTTGTGCTACAAAGTGGGGGCCTCTGTCTGAATCGATGTTATTTATCAGTCCATACCGGGGGATGATGTGTTCTAGTAGTATCTTTATTACCACTTGTGCTGTTTCCCTTTTTGTAGGGAAGGCTTCCACCCAGTGCGTTAAGTGATCAACTATAACTAAAAGATGCTTATATCCTTGTACTTGAGGCATTTCTGTGAAGTCTATTCGTATACTTTGAAAGGGTCTTAATGCTATTTGTCTTCCCCTTGGTGTGGGCTTTCTCATTATTTTTGATTTACTTTCTGACAAATTAAGCATCCTTCAGTAACTGCTTTAGCCAGGTTATAGATTCTTACACATAGGTGTTCTTTCAGGAAATGATCACACAACCCTTGGGTGCCCCAGTGAGTTAAGTTGTGAATTTCTGCCAGCATTTTTTGAGCTATTGCTTTATGTAGGAATTTTTTTCTATCTGGGGTCAGCCATTCTCCTCGCTTTCTTTGGTGTAAACCTAACTTTTTTATTTCTTTTAATTTATTTTCATCATACATGGGTTTACTAACTTTGTTAGCTGGTACATCATTTAAGGTAAGAATTTTTATTTGCTCTCCCAGCTTTTGAGCTGCTAGTTTGGCTGCCTGATCAGCTACTTGGTTGCCCCTTCCTTCAAATGTTTCCCTTTTTTGATGTCCCTTGACATGTACAATTTCTATTTCTTGGGGCTTTATAAGAGATTCTAATACCAATTTAATTAATTCTTTATGTATCAGATCTTTCCCTTTTGAATTTAGGTAGCCTCTTTCTTCCTAGATCTTTCCAAATGTTGTACTATTCCAAATGCATATCTTGAGTCTGTGTAGATTGTACTTTGATCTTGTTCTAATAAATCTAATCCTCTCTTGAGGGCATAGACTTCACAACACTGGGCAGACCAGTTTGGGGGTAGTTTTTCTTTTTCTATATCTTCTAAATTGTCCCTTTTTGTACCTTCAACTATTGCATAGCCTGATACCCTTTTTCCCTCTGTTACCTTAGATGATCCATCAATAAATAGCACCTTCCCATATGGTAGAGGTGTATCTTCAAGATCCTCCCTTACTTTTGTTTGTAAATCTATGATTTCCAGGCAATTGTGCTCTAAGTTTGGTGTGGGTTCCCCTGAGAGGAACTGGGCAGGATTCAGACTTTTTGATGTGATTAGCTCCAAATTACTGGTGCCGGTTAAAATCACTTCATATTTTAAAATTCTAGAGTCAGTCAGCCATTGTTGAGCTTTTTGGCTCAACACTGTCCTGAGATCATGGGGTGTGTGTGCAATGATTTTTCCTTGCAGTGTTAGCTTTTGTGCTTCCTCCACAAGAACAGCTGTGGCTGCTACAGCCTGGAGGCAAGCCGGCCACCCTCTTGCAACTGGATCCAGAAGTTTGGAAAGATATGCAACAGGCTTTTTGTGTCCTCCTCATTCTTAGGTTAATACTCAATAAGCTATTCCCCCTTCGGTGTTAATGAATAGGCCAAATTTTTCTTAAGGTCTGGGAGACTCAGGACCGGGGCTGAGGATAATTTAGTCTTTAGGTTTTTCAATGGTTCTTCATTTGTATTGGTCCATTTCACAGGTTCAGGTTGGACTAATTTCTCATATAGAAATTTAACACTTTGGGAATATTTTTCTATCCACAGCTTGCAATAACCAAATAGTCCTAATAATTTTCTTATATCTCTTTTTGTGGTTGGAGCTGGGATTGAGAGTGTACTTGAGATTCTTTCAGGGCTTAATTTCTTACACCCTTCCCCAATGAGGTGTCTGAGGTAGGTGACTTGTGATTCTACAAACTGCAGTTTGTTCTTTGACACCTTGAGGCCCTTTTCCCTTAGGAAATTTAGGAGATCAATATTGGTTCTTCTTATTATCTTTTTAAGTTTTCTTTTGATATCTGGCCAGGACTTTGTGACAAACTGCAATTTTATTAATATTTGTCCTTTTGCGCTATCTGGATCTATATTAGAATATTTCTGGAAATTCTGTCTGAGCCTGCTCAGCCAGGCTGCTGGGGTTTCATCTTTTTCTTGGGCCCTGTCAAAGGCTAATTTGCTGTTACTACTCTGGGGAACTGATTTTTTAATGCCTTTTATTATTAGGTTTCTGTAATCTTCCATATTTCTCCTCCCTTTTTTTCCGCCTGGGTCCCACCCTGGGTCAGTTACTGGCAACTTCTGGTCACCGGGAGGGCCCATTCGGTTTTCTCTTTCCCAGATGTGCATCCCCACTGTCTTAACCAGCCGAACCTCGTCTGGATTGAAGAGTATATTTAAGATGGAGTTTAGTTTTCCCCATGTATAAATATTTGGGCCCAAAAACTGGTCAATTTGGTTGGCAATTTGCACTGGGTTTTCAACTAGATTCTCCAGCTCTTTTTTAAAATTTCTGACTTCTGATGCTGTTAAAGGTGCATTGACAAACCCTATTCCTCCTATTGCCCCACCCATTGGGACCTCCCTTAGGGGAAAGAGTTTGGTTTTTGACCTGGTGTTACTGTAAGGTCCTTCTGGGTTTTCTGTTGCCTGACAGGATGCACTGTTAGGTGCCAGACCCAGCTCCCAGCTGTGAGGAGGTGCAGGGATTGTGGATGGTGAAGGAGAGGAGGCTAGACCAGTGTTAGGAAATGGCAGAGGGCAAGAGGGGTTATAAACTGGAGGAGGGCAAGCTGGGGAAGGAACAGGGATTACAGTTTGGGAAGGTGGCATATGATTTTCAGGTGAGGTTGGAGGATTAGTAGGGATAGTTTGTAGTACTTCGGGATAAACTGGAGGAGGAGGCAAATGTTCTAAGGGGTCCCAATTATGGCTAGCTTCCTTTTGGCTCCCCTTCTGCTTTTCATTCTTTTGTTTCCCTTGCTGTAACTTACATATTTTTACTGGTTCATTTTTGACTACTTGTTTCTGCCAACAGGCAGCATAGAGTATTTGTTCGGTACTTGAATGTCCTTGGGATTTCAAGTATTGAGCTAATTGTGAACACATCCAGGGGTCTCTAGTTCCACACCATGGCCATTTTTCAGGTAAATTTAGGTTAGGCCAAGCCTCTATGCAATAATGGATCATCTTGATTCTGTCCAAGCTTTTAGTGGCTTCATCAGCCTCCCATAGTTCCAACATTGGTCTTAGTGGACTGTCTGGTGGAATTTTTTTTATTTTTTCCTCTCTTTTCTCTCTAATTGGCTCCAGTCTACTTATGTACGCCCCCATTTTCACTGGGTCTCAGATAAAAACTACAGTGCTTTTACCCTGATGGAAACTTCACTTCAAGGCAACACAAAGCAAAATTATCTGACCTTGTTTTAACTAAACTTCTTTAAGGTGCCCCTACACACACACAAATTTAAAGATGGGCAACTCAAATTTTAGCTCTCACTCACTCTTTGAACACTTGTAAGTAGCCCCAGGGACCCTCTCTTAGGGTTTGGGCACTACCCCTGTGTTCTGGGGTAGCCAATGTTCTGTGGGGATGGCTGAAGAAATGGAAAGAGGCGAACTGGCAGCGTAGAGGAAAACCAATTGGGCTGCTGAAGAGTGGAAAGATATCGCTGCCCGGTTAGAAAACCCACCTGTGAAGATTCGCCATGTAGATGCCCATGTCCCCAAGAGTAGAGCTAATGAGGAGCAGCAAAATAATCAGCGGGTAGATCAAGCTGCAAAGATAGGAGAGTTGAAGATAGATCTTGACTGGGAGCACAAGGGAGAGTTATTTCTAGCACGATGGGCCCATGATGCCTCAGGTCACCAAGGTAGAGATGCCACCTATAATTGGGCACGAGACCGAGGGGTGGATTTAACCATGGACAGCATTTCTCAAGTTATCAGTGACTGTGAGACATGCGCTGCCATTAAGCAAGCCAAGCGGATGAAACCTCTCTGGTATGGAGGGCGCTGGTCTAAGTACAAGTATGGGGAGGCCTGGCAGATTGATTACATCACACTGCCTCAAACCCGCCAAGGCAAGTGTCATGTGCTGACCATGGTAGAAGCCACCACAGGATGGTTGGAAACCTATCCTGTGTCTCATGCTACAGCCTGCAACACCATCCTGGGCCTTGAAAAGCAGGTCCTTTGGAGGCACGGCACTCCCGAGAGAATTGAGTCAGACAATGGGACTCATTTCAAAAATAATCTTATTAAAACCTGGGCTAGGGAGCATGGTATTGAATGGGTATATCATATCCCCTACCATGCACCAGCCACAGGTGAAGTGGAGAGGTACAATGGGCTTTTAAAAACCACCCTGAAAGCATTGGGTCCTTAAAAAATTGGGAGCAGCATTTAGCAAAAGCCACCTGGTTAGTTAACACTCAAGGTTCCACCAACCGAGCGGGTCCTGCTCAGTCCCAGCACCTTAATATAGTAGATGGAGATAAAGTCCCAGTGGTCCATGTTAGAGGTTTGTTGGGAAAGACAGTATGGATCAACCCTGACTCGAGTACAGGCAAACCCATCCGTGGAATTGTCTCTGCTCAAAGACCGGGTTGTACATGGTGGATAATGCAGAAAGATGGAACAATACGATTTGTACCTCAGGGAGATCTGAATATGGGGTAGGATTGATATGTGCTGAATGTTACTACCATGGTCTGCACGTTAGATCAGTTAGACATGAAACAGAAGGAAACGTGTAAGTGTCGAAGGTTTGAGCAAGTAAGATGGATGGAAATGTGTAAGTGTTAAAGGTCTGAGTAAGTGAGATGAAAGTTTTAATTGGATGGATATATGGGAAAAGGGGTGGAATGTTCTGGGTTGACCTGCCTCCTATCCCATATATCCATCCCATATCTTGGATACATTGTTATGTCTGGCAGCTGCCCCCTCCCTCTTGGGTGAGTGCCTGCAGTTTTTTCTTTCTTTCTTTCCTGTTTCGGCCTTTCTTTGCTAGCTTGGCTGCCTTTGCCTTTGCTTTGCTTTGCTTTGCTTTGCTCTCCAGCTGCCCCTGCCGCCATTTTTTTTTCCCCCGCTGCTTCTGTTTGTTTGGTTTTTTTTCCCCTCCTTCTTTCCTCCCCCCACTCCAAGGTTTGAACCGGCTTCGGACCTGACCTAACCTGAGAAGTTGGAGAAGTCCCGGGCTTGTAACAGACGTGTCGCACCCTCCTCATCACAGTAACCCTTCTTTTCCCACTATTCGGTGTTGGAGAGTGTTTTTTTTGTCAATAAACTGGTTTTTCCACTTTTCCTCCAAGGTATTTTTCCTTCCCGAACCCAGGGCTGGGGGTGGGAAGGGGTGGTGGAGGTTTTGGTTTAGGGGACTCCTTTTGGAGGTTCTTCCCTAATTTATTCCAAACCAGGACACCCTGCCAGTGCTTGGAATGCCCCACAGGTAGCCTGGTGACCTGCCCTTAGGGCCTCAGCCACTACCCCGTAGCCAGCACTCCTTTTCTCTCCTGTACGTCAGGCAAATTCCCTGGGTCAACCAGGGCCCAGGGTTCCAGCCACCACCTACTGCTAGGATTTGGACATACAGCGTGTGATTTACTCACTCACCTTACCTTTAAGTCCCTTGCACTTTGGGACTCCCCTAACTCTCACTCCCCTGCACCCGGACAGCGTCCTCTTGGGCACCCCCGACCAGTTCTACCTCTCCGTACCCGGACAGCGTACCTCTCCCTTGGGTACCCCCGACCAATACGACACCCTCGATCCCGGAAAGCGTACCCAAGATACCCCCGACCAATGCAGATTCTTTTATCTCAGCATCCCGACAGCTATCCCAGCGAGTCTCCAAAGCACCCCAAAAGCAGTCTATCTTTGCTACCCCAGACGGTACTCAGACGCTCTAGGTCGTAACCTCAGCCAGTGCTCTCTTTCTCTCCCCACACCCCGGTAGTTACCCCAGTCAGTGCCAACTCACAAGCCCTGAAAGTAGCCTGGGCAACCCGCCCTTAGGGTTTCAGCTGCTACCCCAGCCAGTGCTTGTCTCTTGTGACAGCCTGGGCTATAACCTTAGCCAGTGTGGTGTGTGCCTCACATTGCTCGAGCCTTTTTGTACGCTTGAAATTGGCCCAAGCCTTTTCTGCCACACACTTCTTTGATGGGCCACTCACTCTCTAAATTCCTCCGCACATCCGGAGCGGGGCCCCTATGCCCCTGGAGACGCCTCAGTCACTCTCAGTTCACTCGCTTCCTGCTTTTCCCAGCTGGCCCCCTCGCGGGCGTGTGGAAACGCTGTACTCAGCAGTCCAAAATTGCTTGGGGGGTCCAGGCTGCCAGCCCCCCTCTCATTCACTCCACACTCGCTTGTTTCCACTCCCGCCACCGGTTATTCTTACCGATGCTGCTCAGTGGTGTCCCACGAGGCTAGCGAGAGTCGTCCTCTGGTCCAGGATGTCCAGCTGCCCAGGAGGTCCGAGGCCGAGCTGCTGGTCCTCTTCTGGGCATGGCTTAGATACCAGACGGGTCCCCAAATTGTTAAAAATGGGCCAGGAGACCTGCTCCTTTGAAAGGCCTTTATTAGTCAGCTCTTTCAAGGGGGAAATCGAGGGGTCACCTGCGCCGTCGCCGTTCCTGTTGCCGTTCTCGCCCTTCTCGCCATTCTCGCCCTTTTCGCCGTTCTCCTCGCCGTTCTCGTCTGGGCCACCGCTGAGGATGAGGTGTCAGACAAATCTGCTGCTCTTCACCGCAGAGTCAGGAGTTCCGGCCTCACAGGAATCCTCAGGAACTCAACTGGGCTCCTGTGGTCTAGGGGTGTCACTTTGCCCAGTCCTTTTCTGGTCATGGTGAGGCGGCAGAAGCAGAATTCAGTCCCTAGGTAGCTGAGGGTCTTCTCATTGTTGTAGTGTCTCCCTTTTATCTGGATTTTGTGCTGGGTCGTGGCTTTTGGGTCCGTTTGCCGACAACTGCCCTTCAGTTTGGAGCGGTGCACCATGGAAGTCCTTGGATTTTCCTATTAGGCGGGGCCAGCAGTTCGAGGAGCCAGCGGGAATGGCAACAGTCTAGCCCGACGGAAGAGGAAGGGAACCCGGGCTTTTAGAGGGGGTATACAACTTGGAATAAGGTTTTGAGGTTACAAATTTTGGTACAAACAGCATAACTTTCTTAACAGACAAGGGACAACTGGCATAATGTTTTAAACAGCATTACCTTCCTAACAAATGACAGACTGTGTCAAAAATGAGAATTACTTACATTTTATTCATTTCAAAGTCTGCTCTCCTCATGCCCCAAGCTGAAGTTTTGCTGGCCCTTTCCCTCTTGCCAGAGGTTTTAAACTCAATTTATTTGTTTGCTGTGGCTACCAATCCCCACTTGGCTCAGGGTCTGTGGGGCTCAGCCAGCAGCCTGGCTCTAGGGGGACTGGGTGGGAGAGTTCTGGGCTGTGGGGGGCTCTCTCTTACCAGGGAGGAGGCTCCCTGGCAAGAAGAAGGGTCTGGCATGAGCCACGAGGGCCCTGGGCAAAGGATGGCGGCGAGGGACGCGTCCACAGCAGATGTTTCTGGGAGGAGCTGTGGGAAAGAGTGGGCGTGGGGCTGAGCTCAGAGAGGGTGTTCCCCCAGCCCAGCAGGCAGAAAGCCCCTGGCACACAGCAGGAGTCAAATTTCAGGTCACCAGGTACAGCGCCTCCCTCACCAGTGCTCTCAGCCTCCCACAAAGATTGGTCGTGCCATGGCTGCTCCCGAGGATCCCTCTCCATGGGAACAGCACTGGACATCCTAAAAAGAGGGAGGGTCAACACCCCATGGGCAAAGGCAGCGCAAGGGGGAATGAACGGGATGAGCATGAGAGGGACACCACTACATCTATCTCCTATAGGGGTAGTATATCCTATTTTTTTTATTGAATTGAGGAATTATTTCTTGTTTCTATGTGTTGAAGAGGTTTACTGCATGTTGTTTCTGTTGTCATATTTCAGGATCAACATTTTCTAGAGTAGTTGTTAGAAATGAAAACTTTTCTATTTGTCAATGCCCAGCTTCAATTTTCATGTGAGGGTTTACAAATATTGAGTTGATTCTTTCAACATGTGCATCACCATTACGTGTTTTTATTGAATCTTTGATGCTACTGATGTTTTACCTGTATATAAAATGCTTTAGGAAAATATAAGGAACATGGTTTTCAGTAACAGATTTCAGAGGCCTTGTACTTAGGGAGTAAAAATTGCTTAGAAAGTAGGGATTGAACTGGTATTTTAAGAGTTGTAATTAGAGTAGATGATACAGGGCCTTTAACTCTGAATATTCAGACTTCAATGATGAAAAGAGCTGTTCTTGACTACCCAAGAACATATGAAGGCCTTGATATTTGTGTGAAAATCCTGATGGCATGTTCTTCAATGTGTGATTCACCTAGGCTTAGGACAATATGTTCCTCTTCAGCATCTCTGAGAGTCTGGCTTGAAGAAGATATAAACATACAAGTTCTGATGTTGTGACACTACGGAAAGAAAACAGTGTCTCTCTTCATGTAATTTCATGTGGTTTATATGTGAGATTTTGTCTATTTATTTTTGTCTATTTAGTCTTCAGCATAGTAATCATTAGGCAACAGCTTCCTCAAGTGTGTTAACCAAAGTGCTCTTCAGCCACCAAATATACATTTTCCATACAGGGTATGCTTTAAAGTAGTAACTTGAGATGTGTCATTCCTGAAGCATTGCCCAGTGTAGTGGTATATCATTCCCCATGCAAGCTCTAATATCATATACAAATTTGCCCAATCATCACAGGCAAAGTAATCTCCTTTCTCTACAATGCTTCAGAGATGCAATTCCATAGGAGAAAATGGACAGCAGCTAATATGTTAGATGGTTGGATTCTCACTAGACTCAAGAATTCTTGTTCTGATCATATTGCTACAGTTAAAGAAAAACTTATAGCGTTTTTTTTTTTTTTTTCCCTATAGAATCATGTATGGAAATTTTTTAGCTTCAGAAGAACAGGAGAAAGAGATCTCTTCTCAGAAAGAGTATTTTCTCAAAAGGTATGTGGAACAGTGGGGGCTGCATGTAGAAATGCATTTTATTTAAAGTATTTTAAACAGCCTGCATTCAATCTGACTGTTGATTACAAAATTACAGGATGAACCATTTGATATTTATTGATGTGTTTTCTACAACACTTAAACACATGCAAGAGACCTTCCCATTTCTCCCCTCCTGAATTAAAATACTGTGAGATGACTATTTAGTTCAGGGATTCACCATCAAATTTCCCTCCAGAGTGAAGCACCTAACTCATGTCTCTATAATTTACACCGATGGCTCACTTCTCTTTTACAAAACCAGTAAAGATGTAAGAGGAAAACCTCTCTTTTTGCATAGTAGCTCAGTGCTTACTGGTGAGTAAGCACTGGTGAATATTACTCATACTAGCTGGATACATTAATCAAAAAAATTGCTGAACTCCAGGTTCCGCTGAAAATTATGATTTTTCTTTTTCTTGCGGAAAATGTAGTGTTTGGGGATTCTGAGAGTACAATCATGCAAATGGTTGTCGGGTTTCATGTTTCTGTTATTTACTAGACATAACTGGCTTGCCATTTTCTTAATCTTTCACACAATACACACACACACACATTTTCTCTTCCCGCCTCTCCAGAGCACCAACTATTGGTTTCCCAAGTGCATATGACAGGTTCACTCACAGTGCTTAATAGACAAATCTGGCAATTTCTTATTTTATAAACATTTCCACTGTTCAACAGGAAAGAGTTAATCTGCATTTGATTCACTATTCATTCTTTTATCTCTCTACAAATAAATAAATGCTTGCCCTAAACCCAAGGTTTTAGGAATGTATTTTGTAATTTTCTTTGCAGAGCTTTCCAGTAAATAGCAATTTTGCCTTCTTTCCTTTCCAGTAGCAAAACAGTGGGAAGGACAACTGACAGATTATTTCAATTTATCTGGTCCCATGAAGAAGTAATTGTTAAATACTCACTTTGATCCCAGGGTCTGGGATTTCTAACTGTTCTTATTTTAAATGGTTAGTAAGGTTGAAGTTTGCTTACCTTCCAAGATTAATTATGTATTAATACTCAGAGTAAAAGAAGTTATCAGGCCCAAAAGCTCTTCCTTGATTAATATGGCACAGCAAGTGGTATCACATGTATTAATAGCTGTAAAGTGATGTAAATAACATGGAATCTGATGTAAGATGAAAGCATCTACTGAGGTGAAATGACAAAAAATCAGACTGCAATTTTTACAATATATGGAAATGTTTCACAGCATTTTTTTTCAGACAAGCTCTATACCAAATGCCTTTCTTGCTTTTTTGTGAGCTGATTTATGTGAACAAAATTTGAGATAAAGCATTGAAATAATTTAAAGGGCAAAAAGGATTTTTTTTATGTGAGATTAGGAAAGAATAGGAGAGAAAGAGAAACTCAGAAATATATGCTAATAAAGTGATAGAGATTAAATGGTTTTATATGTGGCCAGCCAGTCCTGAAATTCTAGGAATTCCTGGACTTTTCCATACTGCAGGTCAGTCTGTGGACATTGATGCATAAAGGGAAACACGGTAGCTGAAAGAAAAATTTTCATCATTGAACAATATTGGGTAAGAGGATAACCCAGACCACTAATTCTAGTCACATCAAGGGACAAGTCTACTTGTCTGCTACCAAGTCTGCCGAGGTGCTGCTGCTAAAAAATACATATGAACTCTTGTTATCCAAAACTGGTATCTGAGATTCGTGTCTATATTCCAGAGAACAAAAAAGAAAGCCTACACAGTAAAGAAGTATCATCACAGCTGAGAACTTGCAGATCTACTTTTTATAATAGCAGCTGCTAGGATAAATGAGAGGAAACACTTCCTTCTATGAAATTCTGAGGCTTGTTAAATTCAGTAATACTTTTTTTTTTGTAATACTATGAATCCTTTCCTTCTCTGAATTCTCTCTATTGTTTTATAAAACCAAAGTAAAAAGCTCTTAAGTGCTTACAAAACCTTTTCAGTTCAAGGCAGAAAACACTATTTCTGTCTATATGTCTAGTTATCATGGAATTAGTCTGTCTTCATAGTTTTGTAAGCGTGTGAATAGAGAACACAGAATTTCTATAATAAACACACCTGGCTTTGCTTTTCCACATCTGAATGTTAAGGGAAGAAAGCTGAAATATTTCTAGTGGTATCAATCATAGAAGCATAGAATACTAGGTTGGAAGGGGAACCTCAAGGATCATCTGGTTCAGCACCCCTCTTAAAATTCCATCTTAAAATTTTCCAGTGTTGGGGTAATCAACAATTTCTCACAGGAGATACAATGTCTGACTATTTTCATTGTGGAAAATGTTCCTCTTATGTCTAATTGAAATTTCACTAAGAGTAACTTGCACTTAGTGCCCCTCATCTTTCCCATATGACTACTTGTAAAGATGGAGTTTCCCTTGTCTTTGCAGTCATCTTTTACATACTGAAACATGGCTTCCCCTAAGCCTTTTTTACTCAAAGGTAAGCAAACCTGCCTTCTCTCAGCCTGTTGAGATACCTCTTCTCAGCCCAGTCCTTTGATCATCTCTCTGGCCCTTCTTTGGACCTCTTCCAACCTATCCACATCTTTTTTGCATAGCAGGGACAAGAACTGAGCACAGAATTCCACTTGTGGCTTGACCAGAGGTGAGTAGATTAGAAAGATGAGTTTTTCTGTCTCTGCTGGTCATACTCTTTCTGATGCAGCACAGCATCACACTGGTTTCCTTTCCTGCATCATCATAGAGTTCACTCGTATGAGCTTGTTTGTCATTGTAGGACATGAAAGAAAGATGAGAGACCCCAAATATTTCAGAAGGCAAAGAGCACAGAAAAAAGGATTTATTGTCTAATTTTTACTACCTTTAATAAGGTGTTCCAATACAGACTTAACATGATTGTGAATAGAAACCACACCTTTCTAATCCTATTGGTTAAACTAGAGAAACAGCAAAACACCACCTGGAGAAAGACTGTTTTGAGAAAGGATAGTTGTTTGCCAAGATTGTTTTGAGAAGAAGCTTTCTTGAGAAACTTTTCCTTGGGAAAAAGTTATCAGCTGCTAGGGGGCTAAAATCTCTCAGACCCAGAAATATCAGGCCCACACTGTTGCCCACCATGGCCTTTCCACAGCCAGGTAGATCACAGCCTGTTCTGCACTCCTGGGTTATATTTTTCCAGGTGCAATACCTCACACTTGTCTGGTTATCCCACTCTTTCAGCCTATCCAGGTCTTTGCAGGGTGGCTCTCCCTGCCAAAGTGCCCACTTCCCCACTCAGTTTGGTATCATTGGCAAACTTTAAAAAATTACACTTGATCCCAAACAAGAAGAGATGAAAATATTAAAAATTATGATGCATGAAGGTATTATAAAGATACATTATGAAGATATATAAAATATACAAAAAAGGATTTTTCTAGCACAGTTCTTGCATCTTGGTGGTGGTGAAAGAATGAAATATTGCTGCTGTGAAAGAATGAAATATTGCAAAACTTGTCCATAGTGATGCCTATTGAGGAAAACCAAAAAACTTACATGCACTTGCGCATTCTTCAGTTCTGGCCCAAACTTGCTGATTTCAGTGTGTATATTTATTCTTAGCTTCATATAAGTAAAACAAGTTCTCAGGTTTTGCTCATTCTTGAAAATTTGGTTGGAAAGAAATGTGGTGAAGAAAGTACTTGCCACAGCTTAGACAGAGCTAAAAGCATAGACTGAGAGCCAAGGCTCCTGGTGTGTGGATGATCTGCCACATGGCTGCAAGCTGTGGGTCAGGGGTCCCTGAAGAAAAGCACAGAAAAAGGGTCAATTCTATATGAGAGAATGCCATCACTGTGTGGGAGATCCCTGCACTGTCAGTAAGTCAGCACAGACAGTGTGGTTCTAGCAGGGTCCCAGACTTGTACCTTTCAGACAGTGTGAGATGTCACACTTAACCCTTCTTTGAAGACCATGTAGCTACTTAAACCAGACAACGAGAAGAAGGCTTGGTGGATACTAACATACAGATCACATATCTGACCATAGAGTCTGGAGAGGCATTTAAATAACCATGGTCTCTCTGTGATTGCAGCTCATCAGTCTTTTTTTTCTGCATACCTTTTAATACCAGATAAAAAATCAGAAAAAATCCCAATCAATTAAACAAACAAACAAACACAAAACAACCCAAACAAAACCACCACAAACTCCGAAACCAAAATTCCAAGTACTAGGTGCACGTGCTTTCTGATTATTCTCTTTTTGACCTAACATCTAACTATATATTCTCAGTCTACAAGCCTGTAACACATATTAGCCCTTCTATCAGCACTTGCAATGAAAAGTCTGTGTTTCTGTGCAGCAGGTAGAAAACACACTTGGCTTCTGCATATGTTTCAAGTTGTAGATTAAGCAGTTGTTGTCTGGAGAGCATTCATAAATACCTTATTACTATATTTTAAAGTTGGGATAATTAATCTCATCAAATATTGACAGAGTAAATTTATACCCTTGATTCAGATCTCTTTAATGAATTTGGCTGCCTAATTCTTTAGTGCCCTTCTTGCCTGTTGTTTTGTAAACCAGTCATTAGCCAGTGAATCACTGAGGTGTTAAAAAAGTCTGTGTCAAGGTAAGTAAGATACAGAAGAAAAGCTATTACATAACACTTCAGTGATATACAATGCAGTCAGGTAAAAAGAAAAAAGGAAATCTTTAGGACACTGTACAATGCATTGAAATCAAAATGTCCCCATTTACTGTGCAAAAGAATTGGAAAAGCAAAATACTAGTTGAATATCTGAGCCTCTGTCTCTATAAAAACTGGCATGAAACTATAGCACTCCCTCATTCCTACTTCAAACCAATACTGCCTGCACATAATTCCCCTTTCATCTGTTCCCAGGAAGGATAAAACTTTTCAGAAAAAATATATTTCCATAGTTTGAAATATAATGACCATATTAAGAGCTTGACAGTGTGCAAATACTGGGCCAGTACCAATTCACACAAAAAAGTCTTTAAAATACAAAATGCACCTGCACAAGTGCTTTTGACTTTAATCTACATGTTGACAAACAAGGTGCATATGATTCAAAAATAACTGATTTTATAAACACACAGAAAGTATTTTAAGTATTGAATTCATCTCTGTTATGCAGAGCAATGGAAATACATTACTTGAATTGTTCCACAAGAAGAGCTCAACCATCCAGCTCTGGGGAGCTTGGGAGAATTAGAGTGAAACATTTCAGTTAATTTTTTTTTTTTCAAGGGTTGCCTTCTTCAAATCCCACTGCAACTGTTTTTGGCTGCTTTTAAACATGTGAGCAGTGCCATGGACATAGATGGTAGATAAAACTAAAGAACTTCTGCCAGGTAATCACCTCAGCGTGGTCACCTCCATAGTTACTAGCAAAATCTTTGCAGGAATGTTTTCACTGAGTTGTCTTTGAATCAATTTGCCTTCAGCTTCGTTCTTGGCAAATCCAAATATTATATATGTGTGGAACTGCTTATCAGGCAAGCATCTCATGTAATTATCTTCACTTCATAAATCATAATACCAGCATTACTAGTTTTTCATAGAGCATTGTATATGCTTATTTTTTTTTCTAAATAAAGTTGGCTAAACACAATTACCTTATAATGAATTAACTATTAAAAATTACTTTTGCTAGGTCTTTTAGCCATTTCCCTAGTTAAATTTTATATTGAGCAAAACAAAACCCAACAAAAACTGATTCCTAAAAATAAAATAAAATAAACCAAAACAAAATAAAATAAAATAAAATAAAATGGAACAATGAGGTACATGGATAAACTGTGCAACTACAATGACTGTGATACAAAATGTTTTGTAAGATTCAAAACACCTTAAATTTTGTTGCCTCTCTGCTAATTGTGGCCTTTGTGACAGTACAGAACAGCATGCATATTGAAACAGACACTGCATTTTCAACAGCACAGATAAGATACAATGCAAATGGAAAGACCCAGCAAAACTTCTCAATTACCCTGCTAAATCTGTGTAAACTTGTTCTAGATGAGTAATGTGATGGTTAGTTCTTGCAATTAAGGTATGACTATGATGTGTATGCTAAGAGAAGTTTTACGAATGTATAGTTCTGTTACTGTGATTTGTTGTTTGGATGTCCTCTGCTCTCCCCATAGTCCCCTTTACGTCCGTGTGGTTCCCAAGGCACGGCCCCAGTAGCTGGGACATGCAGAGGGCGGGCGTGTACCTGTGCCCTCACATGGGGCATTAGGGGAGGGCAGCCTTGTCGCTAGGGGGTGTGGCATGGCAACACCTGACGTCCAATCAAACTGCAAGAAAACAGCCTCCACCAATGGACAGCAAAGGAGAGTTGATTGGCAGACTTTGGGCGGGGCCAGGGTTACCTGATGCAAGACCGGGTATTAAAGGTGGAGAAGCCATCTCGTAAATGAGCTCTTGGCTGCTGGGTTCCCTAATCACAGCGCACTCTCCTTTTTCCTTATTAAGTCCTCTGATGTATTAAGGTTTTTTAATAAACCTTTGGCATTTTTAAAAGTGTAGTTTGTCACAAGCCTATTAAAAGCCTCAGCATGAGTCTAGGTATTGTATATGTTCTGTGCAGATATTCTGCAAAGAGGTGATTTTTATTCCATTAAACTTGTCTTATTGCCCACTGAAATATTTAGAAATAAACCAGTAACTTATCAGTATTTACTTTGCCCTCTATGATAAGAGTGAACTTTAATCTAAACCTAATTCTGTACATGAGTACACACATTTCTGCTTATTGTTCCTGGCAGTGACCATTAAAACCACACAGCAGTTATCCAAACACTCTGAATGTATTATTTCACAAATCACAGGAAGAACATTTTGAATCCTTACTTTAAAAAAACAAATCAGGTAAGAATTATTTAAATTAATTGTCTTGATTTTAATGCCCATGCAGATGGAGAAAAAATGGCTGAGAAATTGAAATAGCTAGTCTGAGATTCATGTTCTTGGGAAATGGAGGTTTAGAGAAGAGATAAAATAAAGCCTCATGGATATTTCATTTCTATTTTCACATTTTTCTCAGTTTACCTCCTTAGTAAAGCTATTGTAAATCTTTTTAGAAGACAACTGAGGAACTACTAACAGCATCTTCTTGTCTAACTAAAAGAGCCACTGATGATTTAGATCGACACTGTACTTTTAGTATGCAGAAAGGTGTATTTTTTTGGTGATGATTGGAAGATAGAATAAACCATCCTCCAAATATCCAGCAAGAGTTAGCAGATGTTTTAAGGCCAAAGAAATTAAAACCTCTTTTTAAGGAGTCTATTACAACACAGAACCATTTACTTGTTTGACTGCATGACTGGGACACTCCAGTGCTGAGACACAGCAGACTTCTTTATGTTAGACGATGTGGCATGCTTCTGTACAACCATCCATGGCATCAAACTTTCACATGGTCGTGTAAAAGATTCCACCTCCTGGGCTCTTTGAGATTTATTCTTGCATTTAAGAGGAAAAGGTGGTTTGTGACAGTTTGTTAAATGAAGTTTTATAAATTACATATTTAGCTAGTATAATCAAGCAGTATTGTGAAGTTCTAAAAGAACAGTTATCCAAGACCATGCTAAACTGTCAAAAACCAATTTCATTTTAAATGCACTGTGTCTTCCAGATGCTGTTGTAAATGCTAATAGTCACAGAGTTTAATTAAGCATGTTATTACTACTCAATATTTGAAGAGACAGAATCAAAGTTAAAATCTGACATTTAAAATATAGCTTGTACAGGTACAAAGAATTAAAATTATGACACCAGCCTATAAATTAATAAAGCACAGAATCAATGTAATGGATGAGACAAGTATCAGAAGAAAGTGTTCAATTTGACCTTATTGTTGAAAACAATGATGGGCAGGTACATATTAAGTTGTCTCTGTTCTGCATTAGCTAGGAATGCATTCAGATCATACCACCTAAGTTATTAAAATGTCATATAAATTCTCAGCAGTTATTCAGCTAGCAAAAAAGACCATAGGAGTGCTTGCATGATTTGCATTTTATTATAGCTTTTTTTTTATGTCCTATTAGACTCCCAAAAGTGCAGATCAAGCTGATACACATCAAGAGGTGCACAGTGCTCAAGGAAATATTCCCTCAAAAGGTTGCATTACTGGACCTGGTCACCTGTCTGGAAAGTCTTTGGGGACATCAAAACATGGAAATATATGGTCATTGTGAGCATTGTTAAGTTAGTGAGTCATGGCAGGGGACTTAGGTTGAAACTGAAAAAGGAAAAAAAGTGTTTCATAGGCTTTTTCTTTATTTAGTTAGCAGAGTGAGCCTCTAGTGCATTTCAGATACCTTCCAGTTTTGAAATTCTTTGCTATCAGGAGAGATTGCACCTGATCCTGAATAGAGGCCTTATCTGTGCTGTGTTGCTATATGAACATACAGTAATAGAATCACAGAAAACTTGGGGTTGGAGGACACATGAAAGTTCATCTTGTTCACTGACATGTCATGGGTGAGGACATTTTTCACTAGATCAGGTTGTTTCATCCACACTTGAACACCTCCAGTGTTGTGGCATCAACAACTTCCCGGGGAAAATTTTTCCAGTATCTCACCATCCTCTTTGTAAAAATTCTTCCTTAAATCAAATCTAAATGTAACCTCTTTTAATTTAAAATCATTGTGCTCTCACTACAGGCCTTGGTAAAAAGTGTATCTCCATCTTTCTGTTTAGCTCACTTTAATTATTGGAAGGGTGCAATAAAATCTACCCAAGTCTCCTCCAGGCTGAGCCATCCCAGATCTGTGTCTCTCTTCACAGGAGAGGTGTTTCTGCCCTCTGACCATTTTTGTGGTTCCCCTCTGTAACTGCTCCATGTCCTTCCAGTGCTGGGACCCCAGGGCTGGGGGCAGCTCTGCAGCTGGGCTCTCAGCAGAGCGGGGCAGAGGGGCAGAATCCCCTCCCTCCCCTGCTGCCCACGGGGCTCTGGGTGCAGCCCAGGACACACTTGGCTTTCTGGGCTGGAGTGCCCATGGCTGGCTCATGTCCAGCTCTCAGCCCCAGCACCCCCAAGTCCTTCTGGGCAGGGCTGCTCTGGGTCTGCTCATCCCCAGCCTGGGCTGGCACTGGGGGCTGCCCCAGCCCAGGTGCAGCACCAGCACTTGGCCTTGTTAAACCTCAGGAGATTCCCATGGTCACTGCTGATAAAAATTGGGCCAGGAGACCAACTCCCTTTAAACGCCTTTATTAAAATTCAGCTCTTTTAAATGGGATGCTCGTGGGTCGCCTGCGCCGCCGCCGCTCCCTAGCCGATGAGTCACCACGGAGGAGGAGGTCGCTTCTGCTGCCGCTCGGGCCGCAGAGGCGGGGATCCAGCCTCACGGGAAACTCCCAAGGGTCCACCTTTGGCTCGAAAAGTCCAGGGGTGTCACTCTGGTCCAGTATCTTTCAAACTACGGCAAGATAGCGAGAATTAGTCACAGTTAGCCAAATACTTTCCCTACCGGATGGCGTTGGTCCGGTGTCCAGATGTTGCTTCGGCTCGTTGTTCTAGGACTTTCTCGATCCGAATCCCACTTCCTCTTTAGTGAAGCATGCTGGGAGCCTGAGTGATTTCCATACAGGGCGGTGTTGGTGAGTGGACAGGCAGGCGGGGAGTTGCGAAGGCGAGGTTGAAACAATGTAACGAACAGGCCGGAGTGACGAGGCGAAGTAAGCGCCTTGACAGACAGGCAGGAACAACAGGGGCTTGGCTTAACAAGAGAACATGGAGGGTTTAGGGGATAGGGGTATGCCATTTAAATTACAAAACTATGGAATTTACAAACCGGGAATATAAGGCGTTGGGGTAGAACTAGGATACAAATATTCTTACATCTTTTCTAAATAACAGGTTTAACATTTTCCAATTCATCCAAAACAACCACTAAACAGGATTTCTTGGGCCTCTATTTCCCTCAACTGCTAGAGCTTGTCCAGGGCCCTCTGGTTGGCATCCCATCCCTCAGGAGTGTCAGCTGCACCACTCAGCTTGGTGTCATCTGAGAACTTGCTGAGGGTGCACTTGATCCCTTTAACTATGTCATTAATGAAGATATTAACATGCTTTCTGAGTTTTGAGGGACACCATTCATTTATCCTTTCCAGTTGGAATTGAACCACTGACTATAATTATTTGGACAAGGCTGTCTAGCCTGTGTCTTACCTGTCTCTCTGGTCTCTCTGTTGGAAATAAGGATTTTTTTGTTGTTGTTTTTTTCTTTCTCTCATGGAATTTTGTCCCATTTGTTGCTAAGAGACAATAACTACCAATACTTACCGGAACAAATGATGAGGCTGGGAGGAGGAAAACGGGAAAGGGTGCAGCTGGTTACTTTTTTACCTGAGAGGCTTTCTCAGGTGTTCTGGGTTGACGCTGTCCCCTATCCCATATCTTGGATTACACTGTTGTGTCTGGCAGCTGCCCCCTCCCTCTGGCGGGGCCTGCCGCTTTTGTTGCTTGCTCGCTCTCTCTCGAGCTCTGGCTCGGCTGCACGCTTGCTGCTTCTGCTTTCTCTCTTTCTGCCCACCTGCTGCCTGCCCCTGCCGCTGGCTTTCGCCTCTTCTGTTTGTCTTTTTCTTTCCTTCCTTTTCTTTTCCCTCCCCACCCCCCCACCCCCCGAAGATTTTGGACCGGCTCCGGACCTGACCTGACCTGAGAAGTCGGAGAATCCCCAGGGCCCGCGGAAGAAGCACTGCGCCCTCCCCTCACAGAAATCCAAGTACTGTTTTCCTTCCTTTGGTGTTGGGGAATGTTCTTTTTCATTTGTCAATAAACCGGCTTTTTCCACTTTTCCTCCAAGGCATTTTCCTTCCCGAACCCAGGGCTGGGGGGGAAGGGGTGGTGGAGATTCGTTTTTAGGGGACTCTTTTTAGAGGTTCTCCCCTAATTTATTCCAAACCAGGACATCAGGGAAGGGCAGAGATATGGCAGGATTTTGGATGAGGATGATGGGCTGGGCTGGGCTCCTCTCTCCCTCTCTGGGCCTTGGGATCAGAGGGGGACTTACTAACACCCTGTCTCACTGGAAAGGACCCCTGCCATCTCTTCGGTGGATCAGAGGCAAACCCGCACCCCGAGCCCTGCCCGTCCCCGGCTGTGTGCGGTGGCGGTGGCTACAGAGAGGCCACCGCTGCTTTGTGCCGCTGCCTCGGGCTGTTCGCTGCACTCCTGCCCAGCGCCCCGTGTCCACCCGACGCCCGCAGCTCCTGCTCCGGCCTTTTCTGTCAGCTCTGCCAGCCCCGGCAGGGCCCGGGCCCGCACCGCCGCCCCAGCCGCCGCCCCGCGGCTCCCGCCGAGCCCGTGCCGCCATCGCCCCGGGGGAGACACGGCCGGGCCCGTGCACAGCGCCCCCTGCCGGCCTGGAGGAATCACCGCCCCGCCCGGCCCGCCGGGAGCCGCCAGCGCCCCCTGCCGGCGGTGAGCGGAACTGCACCCGGGAAAGGGCTTAGAGAGCGCCGAGACTTTATTGGGTTTTCTGGTTTATTCTTTCGTTTGTTTGCCTTGGGATACACATACCTACTAGTAAACATCTGCTATTCATTTCCCCATATCTTTGCCTGAAAGCCCCTTAATTTCAAAGTTATAATAATTCAGAGGAAAGGGAGTAATATTTTTCATTCCAAAGGAAATTCTTGCCTTCCTTGAAAAATACCTGTCTTTCAAACCAAGGCACTCTCATTCCACACCAAACCCATATCTTTCCAGCTTAGATGTAAGAAAGCTGTAGGGGAGCGTATCTAAGGCCTTCGTGATGTTTAGTGAGATCCATAGGTCTTCCCCTTGTCCACTGATGTAGTCACTTAATTGTAGCTAGATGAGTCAAGCAACAGAAGTTGTTTGAAGTCAAGTGTCAGAAGGTGGTCCACAACAGCCAAGGCAGGAAATGAGGACTTAAACAGCCAAACAAAACCCCTAGGAGGAAAAGCTGCAGTCACATCTACCCCAGATAATCTCAGAGTTTTATTACTTGAAGTCTAGAACTCTGTTCTAAAGTCAGATATTTAGGCCTGGACTTTCTCCTTTAACAATTCTGGTAACAAGAAGTGCCCTTTTGTAACCATTTCTAAACAGCTGTACCATTTCCTTTTTGCCATTTCTTCTTTTGCACAGAAAAATTAGAGCCCACAGATTCCTCTCTGCCTCCACTTTCACTTTACCTTTGCTTTCTGAATCTGAATGTAACAGAAACTCTTATTAGGCATGATGGATATGAAAACAGTGGCATGCCTTGAACTCTGGACTCATGCCAAGTTCCCATTTTGTTTGGGACACTGAAAAGCCTGGGAGAATTAAAAGCCGTGGATATTTTTTCAGTTGTTTTCAGACTAAGGAAAGAGATACTTGGGTCTTATTGCCTGATACAACAAGGATTTAGTTGTTGAGCATTAAATAGGCAAGAAAACAAACAACTATCACTTTAAAGAATGAAGAAGAGAAAAATGTTTCTAGGTCCTCTTTCATTATCAAGCAACTTCCCTCCAGGTGTTATGAATTAACACAGGAAAGAGCTGAAATGTCATATCTGACCCTCTCCCTGTCATGTTCTTTCAGAGGGCTCTTCAGGGCTTCCTCCTTGCATTTCGCAATCTCCTAGCAGAGCTAATGGAACAAACTGGGTGGGAGGGTTGAATCTGAGCACCGTGGAGAGACCCCACACCCATGTCAGAGGTCTTGTAATGCATTATCTAGGGACAGTCATATGCAGTGGGTGGCATTTTTGAATAATGTTTTAAACCATTTCATGTGTATTTGCAGCCATGCAAATTTTGTTCTGATGTTCAGGCATCTGACTGCCTGGCTTATGTATTTTCTTTTCATTTCCAAAGCCTCTTCTATTTCAGAGCAGCAAGTACTCTCTAAGAATTAGTATTGCGAAAAGCCTTGGTGGAACTACAAGAATCAAATAATTTTTATATTTGCTGCCAAAAAAACCCCAAAGGAACACCCAGCCCCTAAACAACAAACAGACAACAACCAAACAAAACCACAAAAAACAAACAGACAAAAAAGAAAAAAAAAAAAACCAACGAAACAAAGCAAGCCCCAACAACAAGCCCTCCCAAAAAACCAAATTCAGAAAACCCCACAAACAAACAAATAAAAAACCCACACAACTTTTTCTATACCCAGGCAGAGGGAAATTGATACTCTTCATGAGCCCTGTATTAAAAACAAAGATTGCCATAACTAACAAGTATGTGCATCGATTACACTTACTTGACTTTTTACATTGTTCACATTTCTGTCAGGTTAGGCTTTAACATCAGAGCTTTTAAAACCTTGTTGCAATCTGTCCAAGTTTTAATTTCCAACCCTCCTGATGCAGAAAAGAGTCAGCATCTAATATAGACAATGTAGATATTTTATTATTTTTTTTTTCCTCAAGGAGATGACCTGCTTTAAGGTTATGCTCACCTTAGCAAATAGAAGGACTTTTGTACAGGAGAAAAAAATTAATGCTGGGACACCACTGCCATCCTACGTGCCATTCAGGGGTATACCCCAGGTTGCACTGTGGTTCCAATGACTGAATGACCACCAGTAGCTCGAGCCAAACAGGTGCATTTCCACAATATATACATCTTATGGGATCATACATGTGGGCACAAGTTTTCATCTTGCCATTCACAATGTTAACTAAAGCATGATAAAAGGGAGCACTTGAGAGTTTTGTTTCAGAAGTTCACTCCTGCTAAGAGCAAGATTGCATGGAAAAGTGGCAGTTTCTAAAAAAAGCCATTATTTGTTTGTTGTCATCCTGTTGCAGGCATTTGATTTCCTCAAACATATCTCCAATGTCTAAGCTCTCTCCTTTATTTACATGATATACGCTCCCTCACCTAGTCCAAGTTAAAAACAACTAAAATTATAACAAACAAAAATGTCTGCACCTTAAGGAAAGATCCTTTTGGTCCTGTCATAAAATCATCAGAGAAATACTACTAGGTTTTAAGCTTTAGTTTCAAAACCTTTATAGATATACTGAATTCCAATAGGTCAAAATAGTTTGTATAGAGAATATTTTTGGTAAGTATTTCATACCAGTAAAATAATATCTTTTGTTGTAGTTATTATTTTTAGAGGAGGTTGTATGTCAAATTGTATGCACTGAGTACATGAAACGCTGCAAAAAACCAGCTGGCAGTATTTCTTTGCTGTCACTTCTGTCATAAGGATCAAATCTCTGTTTCTTTCTCAGCCAGTTTCTAGCTGAAACTACTATGGTATTCTCTACATAAATGACAGACATTTAATATTTCTGTAGAACAAGGCTCAAGACATAACTAGTTTAGAAAGCAACAGGCCTTACCCTGACAATTTTTTGTTACTAAAACAACCCAAGCTCTGACCCTTTGGCATTACTCAAGGAGGGTGATTCAAAGAACCACCTTACGGCCTTGGTGTGTTTCATGAGGAGTTCAGGAATAGCTAGATCTGACTTGGGCTTTGGGAGGAAAATGCACATGGTTCATGGCTGCATTCTCAGCAATACATCGAGTTCCACTGCTATGGCTCAGTTGTTTGCTAGTATTGTCTCTGCTGGTGTTAGTTGTAGAGCTAATAGGAAAAAAGTGAACTAGTGTGATTTATAGCTGTTTCTGTATTACAGGATATAGATCCTGGTTTTAGTTTGGGGACAGGAATATTTTCTCTGAACAAACTTCACCACCAACATGTGTTAAATTAAAAATTTCAAACATTCTCCTAACACAGATTTGTGAATACTGCTTAAAGTTCATTAGACTTTGCTGTTGTTTAGAATTTCCCTTTAATTTGGTTTTGAGACTTATATTCTTTATCATTACCCCAAGCAAGATAAAATGAGAAAGTTTAATACACTCCATTTGTGCCATTAACTGGGTAATTTGTGAAAGGCTCTGTATGAATAAGGTAGGTCTTTTACTGACTACCATTTTCAATTTGATAACTCTTCACATATTGTTATGTCTAATTTACAGTCGGATTGTATTTTTTGAATATATCTTTGAGAATTGCTGGAAATGCCCTCACATATTGAAAAGACAGAATATTTTTAAAATTTATTCGAGATGCATACAAGCCAATTGGTTTTAATTATTTAGGTTTGGGGTTAAGTTTGCATTTCTTTTTGGTTATGTTCATGTAGGGTTTTATGGGTGTACCTTGATTTTAATGTATTGTAGTAATAAATAATAATATCTTCTTTTGGATATGCACAGATACTAGGTCCTAACCTGTTAGTATCATTGCTTTTGGTCTGGGGACTGCAAAAATTACTAGAATCAATTAAATTTTAATGAAGCCAGCATTGTAAGGTGGATTGTTGTAATGTCCTCTATATTAATGCATTTCTTCATCACCATTCTCAAAGGTTACAAATAAAAGACAGATTTTGTTTAAATATTAAATTTTCTGAGGTATTTTTAATATCTAATTAACAAATTATTCTTTCGTTTCCTTACTGCATTAAAAAAATGGAAATTTATTTCAGATTTAAAATTGCTTTGAAAATTTTGATTCAGATACCAAAACTGAAGCTATTTATTTGAAGCAAATAAAAAAAACCAAACCAAAAACAAACTAACAAAAGACCTCCAATGAAACAACAACAACAAAACCCCAGACAAACAAGAAATTGAAACAGTAAAATGCAGCTTTAGAATTACACAATTTAGACAGACACCTGAGAAAGTCAAAGTCTTTAAAATTCTGGCCCAAAACTAGAAACATATCCATTTTGTATTTCGGTTTGCATAGAGTTCTGTATTTCACTACTTATTCCGTTCTTTCATTTCTCACTAGGAAGAAATTTATTATAGATAAATTTATTTCAACCTGAAAAAAAGCATATGGATCATGAAAACTGAAGTTGTGGTTATAATTCTCTTGTCCTTTAGCAAGACCTTTAAGCATGTACTTTAAATGGCTCAGTAAGTCTGAGCAGTCATGATTGATCTCAATGGGTTCTAAGATTTCTCCATGCTTTTGCAATGAAAAGTAGACACTCTTGCAACAAAATCTAACCTCCAGGTTTCTTGGTATTTCCAGCAGATGTTCTCCTTCCCATTCACAGCAAATCTGTCCTTTCTGACATCTCAGCCTTAAGAAAAGAAAATCAAAGCTGTTTCTGCTCAAATATGTCATCTCAGACACTACCAAAGTGGTAGAGAAGGAAGGCAGGAAGAGACAAGTATAGGAAATATTTTCTTTGCCTCCAAAAAACACGATTCAGAAAGTTTCCCAGTTAGAAGTTCTACTAAAACTCTTGTGTTCCAGTGGTTATCCCATATGTACTTTTGGTTTTCTAATTTGTTAAGCCTGTACATTTTTTCAGGCACAACATCCTGTGGCATAATGTCAGGCAATCAACTTTAATTTTATGCTAAGTAGAAAATTGCTTCCTTTGAAGTCTGACATCTTAATCTAAGGATGTTCTGGTGAGTGGTGAACAAGTGTTCGCTGTGAATTTCCATCACATTTGTGACTACAGACATTGATTGAAGGGTACATTTCTGTAAGAAATGCTCCATAATAACTACTTTATTCTGAGGATAATGATATATAATGTTTCATCTTCTCTTTGTTTAAGTTTTGTTTGGAATCTGCTTTTTACAAAATTTTGTTTAAAAAGAGTCAAAGGACGTCTGAGAACTGACAGCTCTGTAAGTCTACAAGAATGCATACCTTCTGACTGTATGGGTAAGGGTTTGGAATTTTTAAGTTCCCACTTCCAAGAAATGTGTATCTTTGATTTTGCCATCCTACTTTATCTACCTGATGATAAAGTCACAGCTTGAGCTGCTTCACAAACTCTGGGAAAATTATTGAATTCTAAAACTAATTAGCCCAAGTTCCTACAGTAGCAGCTATTCAAACCTGAGCACAAAACATATACCTGGGTATCATGCATGCAAATTTGGTAATAGCTGTCCAAATCTGCCTTCTCTTCCTGCAAAGTAAACCAGTGACATGGCAGAGGCACAAAGTGAAAAAAACTTCTGCCACCATGAGCTCAAATGCCATGCAGTTAAAGTAACGAGCATCTGATCTTGCTATAGAAATTACAGTATGAAAGACAATCAGCAAAGTTGCAGTGAGACCATACAGCAAAAAATGTGTCAGAGCAAGACAGATTGAACCACCTTGAAAGATCTCATCTCTGATTCTCTTCAGATGTAATGATACAAGAATTGGGCGTGTTTCTTTTTCAAAGCTGTAAAATCTGACTTTGTAAATTTATCAAGAGATGATGATGCTTCCAACTAAGAAAAGTGAATAAAAAATAGAATGAAAACTGAATTCCTATTCAGTTTTTGAACTACCGTAAGGAGACTTGAAGAATTGCAAAAATATCCTAAAAACCCAATCATTTACACATAACCCTGTATTTCACTTTCCCTAATAAGCAGCTTCAACATTTCCAGCTTCTTACTCATATGTGGGCACCTAAAAGATCTTTGAAATGCTTGATATTTTTAAAATGTGAACATTTTGAGCCACCTAAAATAAAAAACCCTTCATATTAAAAGCTTTTCAGACACTAAGTTAGACTAGAATTGCATTTACAAGTTTCCTAATGTTTGGCAGTTTACAAAGGGTCTCTTGAAACAGGTACACAAGTCAGTGCAACATTAGTTGAAAGTAGTATTTCAGCTACTGAAATTGATTTTAAAAATTATTGTGTTCTCCTAGGGGAATTTATGAGACATCAGTAAGCTGTTTGTCTTTAATGAGTCCTGGTTGTATCAAATTTTGTAGTATTTCTTAGTAGCCAGATGAGAAACCCAGTACTTGGGTCTCTCTCCTTTTTCAGTAAATTGTCCCTCATGCCTTCAGCTTGTGGAAATTTTGCCGAAATTGCAATGACCTGCATGTCAGTTTTGACCAGCCCTTTAATTAATGCCTTTCTAACCAAAAGGAATGAACCTAAAGCAAATAGACTAGACTTTTTTCTTTATCATACATATTTTAGAAAGAAAACAGTTTATGTCTGGTAGTGTCATATATGAGACATTTATTAAGGTTAAATGGAGATATTTTATGGTAATAAATTTTTTTGGAAAACCATCAAAGTCAAATGCTTCAAGAATTCAGCAATCTTGGATTTTAATTAATATCTAATCTAAACTTGGTTTTATTTTCATAAACACAACGTCAATAGATACATTGCAAAACAATGTATCTATTCAAGGTAATGTTCAGGGACATTTAACTACAATACAGGATTGATAGGATTTTCTTTCTCTTAGTATTAAAATTTTGCTCTTAGTAGCTTTCTCTAAATAATTGGTCCTTTATATTGCAGACTTAAAAACATGCAAGCTGGTTTTGGATCAGAATAAGTGTCATATTCCTGCACTGCTGCATTCCTCCAATTTGCAAAGCGAATAAAGTTTGGATAAAGAGCAGCCAAACCAGACAGCCTGTTCTGGGTTGACCTGCGTCCGATCCCATATATCCCATATATCCCATATATCCCATATATCCCATATCTTGGATACATTGTTGTGTCTGGCAGCTGCCCCTCTGGCAGGGTGGGACCTGCTGGCTGGCTCGGTTTTTGTTTGCTGCTGCTGGCTGCTGGCTTTCTGCTCTCTGCTGCTTGCTTCTGCTTTTGGCTTGGTCTGGGTTTTTTTTTTTCTTTTTTTCCCTGTTGTTTCTCTTTCTTCTTTTCTTTTTTCCTTTCTCTCTCTCTCTCTCTCTCTCCCTCTCTCTCTCTCTCTCTCCTGCTGCCCCCTGCCGCTGGTTTTTTTTTTTTCGCTGCTTCTGTTTGGCTTTTTTTTCCTTCCTTTCCCCTCCCCCCCCCCCCCCCCCCAAGGTTTGAACCGGCTCCGGACCTGACCTGATCTGACCTGAGAAGTTGGAGAAGTCCCGGGTCTCCCTCCTCATTCACAGTAACCCCTTTCCCACTCTCGGTGTTGGGGAGTGTTCTTTTTCATCGTCAATAAATTTTTCTACTTTTCCTCCAAGGTATTTTCCTTCCCGAACCCAGGCCGGGGGTGGGGGGGGGGGGGAGGGAAGGGGTGGTGGAGGTTTTGGTTTAGGGGACCCCTTCTGGAGGTTCTTCCCTAATTTATTCCAAACCAGGACACAGCCCCATAAATATTTGGAAATTATACCTAAAAATATACTATCCTTATCACTATTGCTATCTTACTAGTGTTATTTAATGAATATAATGCTATCATTTTGTGTACTTCCAGACTATATGCTTTATAGTTTGTAATCAAGTCCAGAATATACTCAATGTATTTTCTGTATTTCCTTATATAACCTTTTTCTAATGCTGATATCCTAACATGCTTTATATTCTCTGCATCCCCATAACTTCAAGCAACATAAAAAGTAGAGAGTGTTCATTTTGTACTGAAACATTTCTCATTATGTATGGAAGAGTTTAAAAATTACATTTTCAGAAATGGAGAAATATTGTTTCAACTTGAACACACCTTCTGCAAAGCATTTGAAACAATTGGAAATTCATAATATTACTGATATTCAGAGAGATCATGAAATCTGTATTCCAAAATATTATCATAGCAAGCATAGCAAGAACTGCTGTGTTTTCATATTTTCATATGTATTTATTTTTTAATGTAAGTGATGTTTCCTAAGATATCTGTAACCAATAATACTTTAACTATAATGAAATGGCCAGCTTAAAGTTTTGAACTCCTTGATAGATTGGCATAAACCATGAAACTAAACAAAGCACACAAAATCGATCGAGAGTGACTGGCAAAGAACATGTAACATGTATCTCTCTGATACCCAGCAGGTATGGAGTAGCTGAGGGTTTGGACAGGTTTTTGGGCTGGCTTTGATTATATCAAATGGCTAGGAGATGATAGCAACACATTTCAACAGGTTATTTTAGAAACTTGCCCTTGTCTGTTCAAACTTACTCTCTGCAGTAGAAAATATAATTTTCCTATAATCTGCTAAGAAAACTATCTTTTTCTATCATCCTATTACTTAATTATATTGATAAATTTATAAAGATTATATTGGGCATGAGCAAACAGGATATGTCCTTTGTTAACTTGCTCATCCATTACAAATAGTGGGCATTTGATTTTTATGATTTATGTTCAGAAAATTAAGCAAGAAAACATTGTGTTAATTTTCATCAACTAAGTTGGCAATTCTATTAAAAATAATTAAACATTTAATACAGAAATAATTGTAAACACTATCTAATTATGCTATTCTTTTAAAATCCCCATGCTAGCTTTCTCTTTTCTTTTTGCTCTAGTCCATATTTATTGTTTCCACCTAGAAGCAGCCTATCATCCAAATAAACTGGATATTCAGCCTCTGTTCAAATTTATATTTATCAAAGCTATTTTTGTCTTGAATTAGGCAGTTACTAAAGAAAACATGTTTATGCAAAAAAAAAAAAATCTGATGAGCTCCATTTCTCTTCTATAACTTCTATAACTTCTATAAATTTTTCTGCTGTGTTTGGGAGCTTGACAAATTGTCAGTAATGGATAGGTTTTTCTTTTGTTGTTTCTAGCAAATCCAAAATAAAACTGACCTCTTTCCCCAAAATTCCTAGAGAAAATATAAGAGGATGCCTTCCTTTTCTTCAGCCACTTTTATATTGGATGTGCTGTAATTTGATGTAATTTTATTTGCTACTTAAACTACAATCAGGAGACATTAACTTAATACAAGTAAACTGAATTTTAGAAGTGGACTTTTGTAATATAAAGCTGGAAAACTCTGACATAGGCTTTGCTTGAGAACTTAAATTGGGCCAGACAATTTAGTAAAAAAACTAATTTTCACAATAAAATTAGGAGTGTTGGAAGGTGTGAAGGGATTCTCTTTGGTTTTGGAATTGAAGCAAAGATATAAGTACAAAGGATGAATGTAAAAAGTAATATTTAACCATTTAAATAATGAATTAATAAGTAAATATTGGGTTATAAAACAAAAAATAAATCATGCTCTCAAGAGAAATTTGTGGAATCACATCTTTTATAGTTATAGTTTATTTATACTTCTTTGTGGACTATCTTCCACTTAGATATTCTTGACAATAAAAATTGCTGTCTTGGGTTGTAGTTTAGGATGTATTCTATCACCATCTTCAGTTAATGGGCCATCAATGCCTTGTGAAGGACTCCTAGATAACTCTCTCCAGGAGCTATCTCTCTTTAATGGGCCATCAAGGCCCTCTTCCATGACTCATCATCCCATTGTGAGATGCTCCGCCCACGGGGAGGAGCCAAGCATTCTCACCTGGATATAAGCTGGGATTTGGGACAGTGCAGGCAGCCTTCACCCACTGGATTCCCAGAGGACCAGAGCTACCAGACCTTTCTATGTGATCACTGCTTCAGGAAGACCACCTCATCTGGACTGCTTCCATCACCCTGCTCAGGTTGTATTCTGACTCTGTCAGTGGGCTTTTTTTATATTATTGCATTTATTGTATTTTATTGTATTTTATTTTATTTTATTTTATTTTTTCCTTTTCTTCTCATTAAATTGTATTTCTGACTTGGAGCCTCTCACTTGGTTTGTTTTCAAACCACAACACTATCCTTACACTATTAAAAAGGATAAAATTTATATATGGTAGATATGTATTCAGAGGAAGTAAATGAAAACCATTGGCTAGTAAATATGCATGACTAATTACACTTTTGCAACTACAAACAGTGACAGTTATAGAGAAAATTATTAAAGGAAAACATTTTTAGACTGTCTTACAGAAAAAAGAAAAATAAACAAAGTTTCTTCTTTCTGTTTGTTGACATTTATTACCTGGCAATAGAAATAACCTAAATCCTACAAGTTCAGCCTAGAGCTTTTGGTTTGGTTTAGATATATTTTTGTGTAACGCATTAATAAAATATGGTGGACAAACACCATGAACACATTAGTGCCAGAATAGTCTCCCTTCGCAGAAGCAGAACCAACTTATTGAATAGCTACAAAATGAAACAGGAAGAAAAGTGAAAGTTGTTTTGAGACCCAAGCACTGCCTGTGAAGGTGTTAGCATTTGGCCACATTTGCAGGCATGGTGCCCTTATGCTCTGAGTCTCAGGAAAATGAGCTACAAGGAGCTCATTTAGGACCACTGCATCAAAAAGTCACAGGTAGGGAAAGTAATTTGGGCAGGAAGAGCCCTTAGGACATCTCAAGCCCTGCCCCTGACTTCAGCAAGGTCAGCTCTGATGGCAGAGTTTGTCCTGAGAAGTCATGACAAATCCTCTCTTCCTCCAAGCAAGGAAAATTCCTCTCAAACTCATACTCTGTGAGGACTCTAGCCCTTGGCAGCAAGCTTTTGATAGCTAATGTTTGGAGGAAATATCTGAAAGAGTACCAGGTGTTGGCTCCTACACTCTACCCATTATCTTACCGAAGTGGTATTAGGACTTTCAACAGCACTTCATCTGTGCTGTGAATTTAGTGTTCTAGTAATAAAATTCAAAAAGCTATTCTATCATAGTTTTAAACTTTTCACAGGCAATTTTAGGGGACCAGAAACCCTGTTCCAGGAGATTCTCAGACCCAGTTTAGGGCTTAGAAACTGGGTTCTAAAAACTGATTTCAATAGACAGCTTGCTATCTTTTTTAGATGTAAAGTACATTTAGATGGAAGATGGCTGTTCACTGCTGGAGTGCCAAAACCCAGCCCAGTTTGAGCTCATTAGCCATACTTGCGAAGGAAGGGAGGTAAAGGAAGCTTACAAAAGAAAGATCTTCTGAATGGGCACCATGAATCTGAAAAATAAAGTACAACTTTATTTGGATCTTTATCAGAGCTTGTTTTTCTCCTTGTTTTCTTTAATGTGTTCTCTAGGACTACTTTTTCTTTACTCTTTGTTTCTACCTTGTACTGGATAAGCTGATCCCCTTGAAAATTAAGATTAAACACATCACTTTTGCAGTAAACTCTTTATTAGTATGCTTAACTAAGAATTTATTTAACTACCAGCTCCTTCAAAACAGATTTTTTGGTTTAGTTTAGGTTTTTTGTTTGTTTGTTTTGTTCTTTTTTTTACATAAGCAAATGCTTAGTGAAGTAGGAAATAGTTAAAGCATTTAAAGAAAGTCATCCCCAACTACAGTAGACATACTTCATTGCTTCTGTTAATAACATTTTTAGATTAAATAAAGTTTAGTTCTGAATGGTCAAATGGTTACCAGTCACAGCTCGTGTGTGGTGCCAACTGCTAGGGTGGACTGTCTGTGTTAGGGAGATCAAAATTTAGTCTACTAGATTTCTCTAAAAAAGGTTTAGAAGTAACTTGATAAGTCAGACATGGGAAAGACCATTGATTCTGTGGAGTTTTTCAGTCTTTCAGTGAAGTTCATAAGAAGAAGAAATGGTTGTAATTTGGCAAAGTCAACTACTAATGCAGCTGCCATTTCCTAGAAGTGCCATCTGGCACTGGAAAAATATGTTGGGAGAGTGACAGGATCTCCATCACTTATTGCTTAAAAAAAAAAAAAAAAAAAAAAAAGAGAGAGAGAGAGAACTAAATGAAAGGGTAAAACCATTGGGGGGAAAAAACCAGGACTGGAAAGAAAAAGACAAGAAAATCTAGTCCAGCCATAATGTAAGCATTAGATGCTGGGTGCAATCTGTAGTCGGTGTCATCTGTAGGGTGTGTGCAGATGGGCAGTTACAGCTGGGAGATGGTCAATGCCTCAAGCCTGTCAGTGTTTAAGAGGCATCCGGATAATACCTTTAATACCATGCTTTAATTTTTGGTCAGCCCTGAACTTGTCAGGCACTTGGAGAGCATTGTCACTATAGGACCCCTCCAACTGAACTATTCTACCCTTGTCTATTTTAGAGCCTCATGCAATGCTACTAATACTGAATGTCCAGTTTATGCCATGTTTTTTGCCAAGTTTTATTTCAGAAATAAATTAATCTTCTGCCACACTAGATTGGTGCCAACAGCACAGTCTTTTACTATTTATAAATTTTCTTGGAATAAACATATTTCTTTTCAGATGAACAATCCCTGTGTACTTCATGGGTATGGGCCTTTGTAAAAAGTCTGATGTTTTTTCAGACCACAGCATGGTGAACTGTTATAATATTTGAAGTTTGTTTCTGCTTTTTAAGAACCCTCTCTACTGAAGAATAATTGCATTGGCAGAATGAATCTAAAAGAAAATAATTTTAAATCCCACTTTCATACAAAGTGGTAATTTGAAAGAATTCTGGAGCTGGAAAGCTGTTGAGATTTTTGTTATGGACAAATCCTAAGATGCTGTGACTCGGTAGCCTAACAGTTTCACAGGAATAAAACTGCCTACAAATGTCTGCACACCTGTTGTACTCACACACACACACACACCAAAAAAAAAAAAAAAAAAAAAAAAAAAAAAAAAAAAAAAAAAATCAACACTGTTCTCCTCATTTCTTCAGGAGAAACTCCCAATTTCTTTGTACGTACGTACATACATACATACATACATACATACATATATACATGCATAATGAAAGCTCTGGCAGTATGACTGAATGTACACTGCTAGTGTGTCCTAAGGAAAAAAAAAACAATTCCATATTCAGTTGACCTTTTACAATCTGATTTCCACAGTATTACTCCTGAACGCTTGTTGTTCCATTTAACAGACTAAATTTTTTTGTTTTGTCTCTTCTCTAGAGTGTCTCTTCTCTATTTTGACTACTATTTTTTTCTTTTGTTTTTTTTTATGTATAGGAAGATAACGCCTTTGAGAACTCCCTTCGCTCTGCCACATCAGGATGAAATGGGCCAGCATTTTCATTATTAAGAGAGACTAGCAGAAAGAGTTTTGCACCCATGCAGAAAATGTGATCATGGCATTTGTTCCCTTAGGAAAATAGGCTAAACCCAGGAACTTACTTACAATAACATTTCCACTGCAATACCATGTAACCAAACTGAGAGCCAAAGAAAAGAAGACATATTTGATGTTTCATTCTACTGGGAATGATTTTTTGCATTAAAAAATTGCTTGATAGACATTATACAACTTTACACTAATTGTTACTAAAATAAAAGATGCCTGGAAAAGGTGCAATTTTACACACAAATAGGAATAGGATTCTCTCAAGCATAAAAACAATCTTTAAAGTCCATCCAGTAGTACAAAATATTTGTCATACAAAAATGACAAATTCTGTGTTTTGTATTATTTTCAAAACAATGTGGTTTTGATATACCACATTTTTTGATGTAGATCTAAATACAAAATGCTCTCCATAATGATGAGATATCAGTACGTCCAATTTACATTAAATTTATCATTTTGAATATTACCCAAAAGATGTTCACACTCAGAAACCCAAATCCAATTTCAAGTGTTTGATGATGTTTAAAATACATACTATGACTGAAACAAGTGTTCTTCAAGGGAGGAAAGAATGCAAAAGAATGCTATCTGCATGGCTAAACTTAATGGAGGATCTTGTCCTTATCTTTCCCCAGGTATTTTTTATTCTGTCCTGTTAAATCCTTCTCATATGAAATAGTCTGACAGGAACAGAAAGTAAACTCTGAATTTGGCAGAAAATAGATATTTTTCAATTTTTTATAGTCACCAAACAAGTAGACAAAGTTTTATTTAAAGTGGAACACAGGAGTGACATGACTCCTGAATAATGGTACAGAAGTACTGTCAGGACACTGGGCAAGAAACAAGAGAGCTCTTTGTGTCTCACTCTATGTGCAATGAAGTGCCAGTTTATTTGTTTGAAGAGAAATAGAAAACACTGAAAATTATAGCTCAACGTATGTTGCTTATGCAGTCTTAATTACTTTTGCCTATTCTCATAGAAAGCTACAGAATTAATGCCATAATGTGCATGTGTGTGTGTTTAAGTAATACAACTAAGAATGGAAAGAGGGTAAATGGTTATGTATGGATCAAATAATTACTGGAAGACTAAAAATTTCTCCATGTCGTTTTACTCACTATATGTGATTTCTCATTAAATTGAAGATTTTCTGAATACAAATTGTTGATAAATATTAGTCCCGCTTTTGTCAAAATGCTCAAAAATTACCCTTTTTCAAAACACACTTTGTGGGTCTTAGAAAAGATTTGTTGCATTGTTACAAACAGCTACAGACAGGAAAGGATGCTGGGACACTCAGGATTTTTATTAATACATGATATTTATCACACCTGTCAGATTTTGAACGTGTGCTTACAAAGAGAGGCATTTTCTTCCTTACTAATGTTACTAATCCCGCTGGTGAAGAGCAAAGGCTTTCAGACCAACGTTTGTTCTCTAACATATAGTAAATTATTAAACATGCTCTCCAAAGTAACTGAAGTATCACAAGCAGCTCTGTTAGATACATGCAATAAATAGAAGGCATCATAAAAATGGATTTACAGGATCTGTTACTATTTCCTGCTGAGGACAAATATAAAATGAAGTTCTAAAGGGGACATATTATAAGGATCTGAATACTAAAAATGGTTGCTTATGCAGCACTTTTTTTCATAGGGGTCCAGTTTAAAGCAGGCCAAGCTCAGCACAATGAAGAGCAAATACAAAAAAATGTTGAAACCTTGAGAAAACATGAAAGGCCATTGAATGGCTGCATAGATATAAAGCAGCTGCTTTACACAATCAGTTAGGAAAACAAATCTGGAAAATTATAAAATATCAAAACACATTATGAAAATTTCATTTTTCATTATGAAAATTTCAGTGAAAGGAATTTTACTGCCTAGTAAAAGAAAGGTAATTCGGGGAAAAGATGATTTATCTTTGCCAAACTGGTTGCAGCAATTTACAAAAATCTGTCCATTTGTCTTAGACTATAAACTTGCTGTAGACATTGCCAATAAGCCTTGCCATCACTTTCCACATCACAAGTATCTGCCTGTGGATAAAGCAGAGTTGGAGATCAAAGCATAGATGCATTGTAATGCATAAAGAGTTTACAATCTGCATATCACTTATGCAGTCAGCAATGTTTCAGAGAACAAAAATACCTAGGAAGCTGAGGCTGTACAGGCCTCACATTCATCTGAACACTTGAATCAAAAAGGAAATTAAAGCTGAAGAAAAATGTCCAAAGGACAATATTTGTGTCTTATCTCCTTGCTTTGATATTTAAGATTTGTAAAAATATGGAAGTAAAATACGAAAATACATTGACAAAAACTGAAGCTCTAGTGAAATAAAAGTACATAATTAATAATGTAAGTATTTAATGTTTGACCTTCATCCCAAAACACTTAATCATATATTAGAGATTTTGGATCTGAATCAACAAGCTGTACTGCAGAGTCTTTCTTTTTTACTGGTGTACCACACAAACACAAAAATCTGTCCACAAACCTAGGTACAACAGAGCTTGTGAAACTGAGCTGCTACACAGACGTGTACTTACTTTTTGATGCAAAATATGAAATTTCTGCATAATATGTTCAAAGACTTATTCTGCTAGCTGGAAGTACTACTTTTCCAAATTCCCTCAACTCTTCATTTAGAGCAGTCAGGTAAACATTTTTACTCTGGTCTGGGAGTACGTCGAACTAACATCCATCCATCCATCCATCCCTCCATCCATCCATCCATCCATCCATCCATCCATCCATCCATCCATCCATCCATCCTCCTCTCCATCCACTTAATTATTTATTACTCATATTAAGGCTCCCTAGGGAAGTGGTCACCTTACCAAGCCTGACAGAGGTCAAGAAGTGTTTGGACAATGCTCTCAGGCCCATGCTGTGGTTCTTGGGGTGTCCTGCGCAGACCCAGGAGTTGGATTAGATGATTGTGATGAGTCCCCTCAAAGTCAGCATAATCTATGCGTATATTCTATATAAAGTGATGAGCTTTTGTGTGTCAGAGGGAAATAAAACACAGGGGAGCAGGAAATAACATCACATCTCTTTGTAAACTGAGTATTTTCCCATCCCTTCTATAAATACAGTCCGCTAAAAGTTTGAATATGTCTTCAGGTTTTTGATTTATTCCAAAATGATTTTACAGCACAGATTTTCTCCTCTTGGTTGAAAAGCTAGCATCCAGAATAGCTAATGTACAGAACTTTGCAGAAATGTATGCTATTGAAATTTTAAGCATCTGAATGCTGAAAGAAAGACTGTACTTACAATTTAGGCAATCAGCTATCCTTTCAGACTGATGAATGTTTACTCTTTTTCAGTAAAACCCTAATGATTTTTAAACTCTGAAATTATATATATTTCTTAGCTTCCTATTCCATTTATTCCATTCTTCACTACATCAGTATACAAACTTGTTGCTTTTGAGGGATTTTTGGCTGGTTTTAATTTTCTTTTTTTCTTTTTTTTTCTCCATCATGAGGATGCAGCCTCATCCTCAAGAGGGAAAAACATTTAAAGAGCACATTCCAAGACATTACAAAGGTAACTCCACATTCATATCTACAACTTTCAAGATTTTGCAATAGGGACAACAGTCCTCTTACGTTGGACATTTCTACTGGTATGCTTCTCAATTGGTTGTGTCCTAGCATCTTCATACCTGCTGCCTGAGTAACAGCTGAAATAAGATTCAGTGTCAGTTTTCATCTGTTACTGAGAAAGTACTCCACACCATGGGATCATAGACTCATTAGACCTTAAAGGTCAAAAGACCTTTAAGAACCTTAAGTCCAGCTGTCAAACCAGCATCACCACCATGTTCACTATTAAACCATATCCTCAAGTGCCATATCCACACATATTTTGAACATTTCCAGGAATGGTCATTCCACTGCTTCCCTGGGGAGCTTGTTTCAATGTTTGGCAACCCAGTCTGAATTTTTTTTTCCTAATATGCAATCTAAATCTCCCTGGCACAGCTTGAAGCCATTTCTTCTTACCATGTCACTTGTTGCCTGGGTGAAGAGACCAATCCCCCCCAACCTGGCTACAACCTCCTTTCTGGTTGTTGTACAGAGTGGTAAGGCCCTCCTGACCCTCCTCTTCTTTAGGACAGACAACTCAGATTTCCTCATTTGCTCCTTATCAGACCCTTCCTTGTGCTCCAGGTGTTCCAGACCCTTGTCCAGTTGCCCTTCTCTGGCCTTGCTCCAGCACCTCAGTGTCCTGAATTGAGTGGCACAGAACTGAACCCAGGGCTCGAGGTGTGGCCTCACCAGTCATGAGTTCAGAGGAACAGCCACTGCCCTGGTCCTGCTGGCCACACTATTGCTGATGCAGGCCAGGATGCCATTGGCCTTCTTGGCCATCTGGACACAGCTGGCTCATGTTCAGCTACTGTTCACCAGCATCCCCATGTCCATTTCCCCAGGCAGCTTTCCAGCCACTGTCACAGCTTGTAGCACTGCCAGGGGTTGTTGTGATCCAAGGGCAGGACCCAGCAGATGGCCTTGTTGAACCCCATCCAGTTGGCCTCAGGCCATCAATCCAGCCTATCCAGATCCCTCTGCAGAGCCTTCCTGCCCTCCCAGCAGATCAACACTCCGTCTCAGCTTGGTGTTGTCTGTGAACTGGCTGAGGGTGCACTCCTGAAATAACAGGAGAAACAAAGGGAAGACACTCGTAAGGACACTGCCTGAAGAATCAGCAATTCAGTCTGAAGAATCAGCACCAAGAACTAGCAAAATATTCTGACACTTTTAGAGTGTTTAATTAGTAGCTCAGAGACCTGGATCATACAGTGTATGACCAGCCTTTCTCAGCATTGTCACTCAGGTTGAATTTTCACATACTAAACAATACTATCTTTGGTAGCAGTAATTTCTTTCAGGGGCACTCAAAGAGGAGGAAGGGTACTGAGAAGCCTCAATGGGGAGAATCTGTGTGTGACAAAGATAAACACGAGATAGCAAAGTAGACAAGGACTTTTGGAAGGCTGGAACTGATAAATATGATTGGCTGTTTGTGGCAGAGAAGGGAAGAAATGCCTGTTTTTTTTCCCAGCCCCTAAGCTGCATACTATTTTGTCTATCTCTTTGAACCAATTATAGCCCAGACTTAACAATTACACAGTAAGTTTTTCATGTAATTACTGGTTTATGCCTGTGCCAGACATAACATGGCAGCAGAATTTTTGTTCATATTGTTGAGTAAGCAATACACAGGCGCAGTCAGAGTGACAAATATTTTCAAGAATAATGCAATTGTCTTTGTCTAAGAATGGTGAAGAGTTGTGCTAATAAAGAAAAGGGCTGTACCCTTTGAGGGAAGAAAGGAGGGAGAAAAAGAGAATGGGTGAAAAAATATGATTTAAGCATATTTTGCTAATAAAATGCTAAGAAATGCCACTAAATATGGAAGTGCAAGTGATATATTATAAAGTGAGCTGGTGCCTGCAAAATTAACTATAGGGACACAGGAGAGTGGACAAAACCATAAATATAAGAAAGAGTATGCCCTTTCTGTATGTAAATACATATACACACAGAGGAAGAAATCCCAGTCCCTATATTTCCCATTCCTGGTGAATTTTCAGCATCTGTACCTTCCCCCATTTTCCAATTACTAACCCAGTGATCTCAGCTGAAGTGGTTGTGTGATCAGCACTCAGAGAGAGAAAGGGGGAAGCTGAGACTTCAGTTGTGTGTTACCCTGGTCAGACTGTGTATTTCTGTAATGATTTCGTCATCTCATCCCCCATCACAAACAGATGCAGCAGAGAAAAAGAGAAGCAGAAAACCCAATAAAATTTCAGACATCTCTGCTGCCAAGCACATATTTTGGTTGCTTATTCAGCTCTATTTTAGTATTTTATGTTTAATGATTCACTTTTCATCTGGGAGTCTGTTAAAACTCCACCAAGGCTATGAATAGTCTACAGCTAGGTTTTTGAAACAAAAGCAACTATTAGTGGTTTAAACAAAATGTTACTTCACTAAAGTAACAGACATGCTTGTTAAATCATTACCATACTTCTCTCTTAAAACCCATCTACTATTTAAGTGCCTAAACAGAAATGAAGGTTTTCTTAAAGTCTAGCTCCAGCCCTGCTGAGTCAACCAGTTTTAGGTTTATTGGAACTACAGGATCAAGCTTGTGCAATCAAAATGTTAAACTTGCCTTCAGTAACTGAATTTCATGAAAATCTCTTCTAGGTTTGTACTTCATGAAAAAGAAACACACTCCTGGAGCTGGGGAGAAATAAAAATGTTGACCATGTTATACAAGGGGATTTTTGCTCTTCAGAAGTTTGCTCTAAAATTATTTTCCAAAATTCAGTGAAATGAAACATTTCATTACTTTAAAGAAGAACATCTGAATACTTAATTCAGTATTTCAAATTAAATATTTCAGATGTAATTGAGAGCTAAAATGGAAAGATAAATACCCATTTGACACTGGAAATCCATAAATTCATATCAGGAATTTAAAACAATGTAGAATTTTCTTGCTTGAAAGAAAACACATAAAATGGAAAACATTTTTGCTGAAACAAATAATTTTCTATGTCTTATTTTACCTCCAACAGATATTATTTTTGGTTAGGAACATTTCCAAACTACTATTTTTAGTCTGTATTATGGGTACTGATTTCTGATGCTTGCATCCTCCACAGTCATCCTTGTATTGAAATATTTTGACAAATGTATCCAGTGATTGAATATTTATTTTCTATCAAATTAGGGGGATTTTTTTTCCTTCACACAAAACTTAGATAAACACAAAAACCCCTTTTGTTATAAATACAACCACACTGTTCTGGCCCATACTAATTCCTGAACTATGCCTTAAAATTGTCATGAGACTATAAACTGGGAAGAACTCTTCCTGGAAGTGTTCAAGTCTATGCTGGATGGGGCTTGGAGCAACCTGGTCTTGTAGAAGACGTCCCTGCCCTTGGCAAGGGGTTGGAACTAGGTGATCTTTAAGGCTCTTTTCAACCCAGCCCATTCTGTGATTCTGATTCTATTTTAATACATCAATAAAAATAGCATTATCTATTAGTGAAAGGTAACTTCAGCTGTTTTCAATTGAGAACAGTAAGATAATTTTGGACCTAAACTGTATTTTATCTAAATGTAATGAAAATTATTGGTCTCCTCATCTGTACTCCCTAAAATATTTGATGATTTGTTTCTAGTACCCAGTTATTCTCTGTTATATAGTCTGGTGTGAATTTGGAAAACTCATTGTCAGTCTAACAGTTGTTACATCCTACTTGATTTCCTCCTTGACAGCTCAAAAAAAGTTCTTTTTTTTCACTTGAATACTTATTTCCTGCTGCTTTCAGCAAAAGTAAACAGCTCAATTAGTTTTGGATGCTGATGTAGCATCCAAGATGTACCTGTCAGAAACCTCATTTATTAACAAACCTAAAGTCAGAATTTACACTTGGCTTCAGAACTGAGTCTGGAAACAAAAAGAAGGAGCTATTGAGAGCCCTTCATTTGGATGTAGGGCTCTTCAGAGGGTTTGGTGCTCCTGATTCCTCCCTTCATATGCTGGTGAACTCCTAGAAACTGAGAGCCTTAGGCTTGAGCTTTCTGCTGCTATCCCAAGGCTAAGGAAAGGATTAACGATGGTCTCTAAAAATTCTACACTATTATACATCAGAATACTTGGAAACTGGGGGGAAGGTGGCAGGGGGGAGGGGCAGGGAAGTGTTTGTACTCTCAGAGAATTAAATCATGTTTAGGTAAAGGAAATGAAGAAAAAACTCAGCCAAGGAAATCTCAAATACCAAATAACAAACATAAATTTTAAAATATTGGAGTCAAACCAAGTATTAGTAAACATGCATTGTAACTAAATTTGGGTTGTCTGCGAAGTGGACCTCTGTATACACATCCCTCTGTTGGGATTCCACTTGAAGGATTAAGTCACCAATTATGTTAATTCCTAGCTATCCATTACTTCCTGCTGTTGCTCTGGCCTCAAAGACAAGCAGAGTTGAAATTGAGTTTGGTTGTACTTTCTGTAGCTGAGGTATCCAAAATGTTTTCAGGACCTCTGACTGCAGGAAGCCAAATGCCACCTCTGGGTTTGCTGGAAGCACTTTTCACTTGCAGCCACTCTGACTCAGACATGCCTGTGTCCACTTTCAACCCATTATGACCAACAAGTATTACATTCAGATATGCAAATGGGAATCTGAATCATTGATTGCTTCTCATCTTTACTCCACACATTGGTAGTTGTGCCTAAGACTGATATGCTGAAGCTATTTCCTCTTGGCCACTACCTGGTCCCCTAACTCGTCTTTTAATGCAGACCAATTGTTGCAGTTTGTAGGCTCTGTAGTGACCTCTGGAATCTACCTTGTTAATTAGCTTTTTGGGCATTGATGGTAAATTAATTTGCCATTCAGAATAAAAATAAACCCTTTCTTATTGTCATATCTTATGCTTTATCTATGTATAAGTACACTGGTTAGACATTCAATGGAATCTGCTTTAGTAGAGAAAGCCCAAACCCAACCACCTAATTCATGTTACATGGTAAGACGGGACATACCTTTCACTAGTTCAGAAAAGACAGCTTACTTAAAACTGACACTTAAACAATGCTATGTTCTTTTATTTCTCCTTCACTGGGAGGGGGGTGTGGGGAGGGAAGGAAGAGGCAGAGGAAGAGGAAGAGCCTCTGCTCTTGCTTTTCTTGAAAAAAACATCAGAGCAGGTTAGCAAAGAATTTATGATTTGCCTATCCTGATGCAAAGTTTGTGGCGGATCGTAGTGCACACTACATACTACAGTTGTAAACTGAAGACACTGCTGCTTCTTGTCTATTAAACCTTGTCTGACTCACTTACTTTATTTTAAAGACCTTGGTCTATCATATTTATTTGTAAGTAAACTAAATACCAATAGCCGGGAAGGAAACAAAATAGGTATCTCCAAACAGAGCACATAGTTGCATGACAGCTAGACAGTTTTCTGAAATGTATGCACAGAAAATGGACTAAAGCATATACTCATAGAGAACTTAAAATTTACTATTGCAGATAAATGGTTCCCTCAGCATTTTGGTCCAGATTTGAAAGAGGCTATTCAAAGCAAATCAATTCAGAATTAGTTTCTCTTGGACAATGAAATAAATTGAAACTAGTGGAAAACACTCCAAAGGCTTTTGGAGTATTTTATCCTCGAAAACATAATCTCATATTCCTTACCCTCAAAGAAATCCCTCCTACTTCAGAAGAATATTTAATTAAGCATTCCCTTCCAAAACAACAGCAAATTTAACAGTTGCCAAGTTCATACTTCTTTATTTTTTTTTGACTCCTGAATACTAGCTCAGTTCTCCAAACACAGATGAGTTTTCTTTAATCACAGCAGAAGAAAGTTGCTCCCTTGTGCATATCACTGCAGTACAACTCTTAATTACATAATTAGAAAGTATTTTTCCCTCTTCATTCGGCATATCAGATTTGGCATAATTGAAGAATGAACTAGGAATGCACTGATATTACAGATCTATGTGCTTTATTTCAAGCTTAAAAGGAAAACAGAAAGGAAAACAAAATTGAACAATGCTCTAAAGAAACTGATTCTACTGCAAGCTCTGCCACTGAATTTCCAAGTGATGTCAAAGAAATCTTTTAACTCAAAATTTCTCCAGTTTACCATTCACAATGTAGTTCTCATTTGCTGATCAGTCAAATTAGGATTCTAGCTCTATAAAAACTCATTCAACACAAAATTTTAAAAAACAGCATATACGTAGAATATATGAAATGGTTCAACATCCTGGAAAATCATCTCTAGCTGTTTAAAACTTACTAAAATGAGTAGCAATTTAATTTCTCATGGTCTTAGTAGTTTAACTGTAGAGTGGAAATAAGAACTTCTGGTGTTTCTGTGAAAATTAATTTGGTTTTATTAATTTGAAAGTCCAAGACCCAATTAGTGTAGGTGTCTTGAAATAAGGTAGTTACTCTTTACGCAGAAAAACATGTGAATCCTGGAATACTGTGGAGGCCTGTGGGCCTGTCAGGATACCTTCAGGGGCTATGCCCTGGAATAAAGTTTCAAAACTTTGTCCTCTCCCATGGAATTTGTGACAACATGTTAATCCATCCCAGTTCTACTCCCCATTGGCCCATTGGCCATTCTACCCCACTAACCATATATGTTCAAGTTCTAGTAAGTTCTCTGTAGCTTGTACACTCATTGGTGTGTAGCCCTGTCAGTTTACCCTGGTTCTTCCCCGTTGGTCACTGTAACCCCTTTTCCTTACTACCCCTTCAGTTGATTGGTCCTTGCTGTTTGGCTCCACCCCTCTACACCCATATTTAACCCTGGACCCTCCACTTTTTTACTCTCTGCTGCCCTGGTTATTTGTTTGAGGCATTGTGAGTGTTTTGTAGTTACTGTGTGCCTGGTGGAGCACCTTCCCTACAGAGACACTCTCAGAAGGTTGTGCCAATTTACCATCAGTCCATGGTACCACAGAATATGGCCTAAATCATGCACATGTGTGAGGAAAACAGTACTGTGAAAGTTTACTTATTAATTTCCTTCATCTTGCAGTAAACAAGAAAAATCCTGTGGAAAGAAAAAGGAGACACAGTCACTAATAATATCATCATGTGTATAGAAAATTAAAAGAAGATTGATGAGAAAATCTGTACTTTCCCGAATTTAAGCATTTGATCTTTTGCTGTAAATTCACCTATTCTGTTTTATAGGCAATGAGAACATACACAAGCCATGAAATAACCTAACAATGGTGAGAGAACTTGTTTGAAATACTGCTTTTATAAATATCAACCATCAGTTCTCCACTAAGTGAACAAATATGTTACTGAAAAAGTTTAGATTTAAAATTTATGATTTAAAAGGGCAAGTGTGCAAAACCAGATCATTGATACTCTTAGTAAATGAAAACCAGCAAAAAACCCCCAGACTTCTGATCGTGAAGACTAAAAACCCACCTTACAGCAACAGTGAAGATTACTTGAAACAGATATTAAGGAATGAATGTAAATATTTCCATCTTTCTTAAATAGAGACTCATATCAAACAAGAATCTTCACACAAATTCATTTATTTTTGAAGATGTAAAAAGTTTTAGTATCTAGTAAAACCTGAATAAATTTTTACTTCAATATAAAGCAAAGAATAATGTTTAACACATGTAACTAAATTTTTGATACTGAATACTACCATTAAATATGTAACTGTAAATTTTAAGTTGAGTAAGTACTCCTCTTTTTCACACACTGTGCCATCGGGCCTTCTGAATATCTACTGAGCAACACATGCAATCAAAGTGGTTAGCAAAGTTCTTCCTATGTTGCAAATGATTATTTAAATACATGTACTTCAGATTAAGCCAGAACTCTATTCTTCCAAACAAACTGGAATTCCACTACTACAACTTAAAATGCTTCAAACTAAGAAGAGACATTAGATATCAAGTTAAATCCAGCTGACCTCTTAGGAAATCAGGCACATGTATAAGTTCTTTGATAACTTTGTTTATTTTAAATAAGCACCAATATTATTGCATAGTAAGAACATTGCAAGGCAAAGTTGTGAGTACTGCAGCTATTCTGGAGGTAAATATTTACACAACTTGTAAGTAAACTGTGTTGACAATGTAGAAGAATCTATCTCAATTACAGCTCCTTAAGAGAGAATTAAATACATTGTAACGAGATATAACCATCATGTCTAGACTGGTTCTTCATACCAAATCTAGTTTCTAAATGAAAATGTTATTATCTGCCACCTGCCTGTGCTGATATCTATGTAAAATGACCTTACTAACACAGATGCATTTATCTTATAAAAAGTAATCTGTCACAAACAGATGATCACATGAGCTTATGATCTCCACATGCCTGAGTGACTGTGTGTAGGTCAGCCAGACACTATTTTCAAGATTTATTTAGGCTACACATTTCAACTGTATGCACCAAACATTCCCACATGGAAAGACACCAATGTATCCTCACTCAGACCTTCACCAATAAACCACAGAAGGACCACTAAATCAAGATTTAAGATATGAAGAAGGCTTGATTTAAGGCAAAATTTACAAGATTTGCTCTAAGTTTTCTGGGTCTGTTTTCACTACCAACTCACCAACTCATCAGCTCTTCTCTCATCTACCTTAGTTTTTTTTAAGGTCTGCCTCCCATTTACCTTCAATGACCAGACACATCTCACTGAAGCAGTGTGCTGCCATGACTGACAAGGTGGAGGGAGATAAGGTAGAGCTTTTACCAAGCAGAATTTCAAGAGACAGCCAGTAAAGCATGGGAGAGCCAGCCACTAAATCTGCAGCAACCTGGTGAGAAAAAAAAAGACTAAGCTGCTGTCTGAGCAGATTTGAGCTGGCAGTTTTGGAGCCCACAACCACCATTATTGGAATTAGAGGTATACAGGCTGATCCCTCAACTTCTGTACCCATAAATTTCTGGGTGCAAGAGATTGCATTCTGGAGCCAATTTTTGGAGTTGGTGATATATTCAGTTAAGTAGCCCAAATTTTTAGGCTTTTCTTCCAGTCCTGAAGCAGGCAACACTAACCTCACAGGGACGAGCTTCATAGCAGTTCAGTACTGCAATTAATGCAGTTACAACAAAGATCCATGGCACCACCTGAAATACTTAGTGTCAGTGCCATAGAATTCAGGACACATATCATGCAAGCCCATAGAGGAGAAATCCAGTAACTAACACAGGAAGCCTGCAGTCTCAATGAAAAGAACAGTGAGATGACAGCAGCATCTCAGCAGAACTGTTTCACTCACACTAAGACACTGGCTGTAAACATGGATGTGTATCATGTCAGAACTCCAGAAGTGATCTCCTGTGATGTTGGAGAAGATGAATTGGGGAAACCTTATAAATATGATTGCTTAGCAAAGATTCTGAAAATATGAAACATATAATCGAAATAGAAATGAAAGTTTACTTTGAATTGTAGGATACTGAGTCTTAGTTACTATATAACCTGAAAATAATAGCCTAGCTAGCTGAAGGAGAATCCCTTTTGATTGAACAATACCTTTCTGCTGGCTAAGGGATCCAAAGGTCAATGTAGCAAAACAGAAGTCTAAAGAGTAGTTTTTAGAGTTTAAAATACAACACAGTATGGTAATATAGGAGTTCTTATAGGCTGAATGTAGATTCTATAAAATTTTGTGTCTTGTGTTGGTTGGTCACTGTAAATTAGAATATTCATCACAAAAGGAGATAGAATGTATTCTAACAAGGACCTTGCTCTCTTACCCTTCCTGCTCCCCCTATTCTCGCTCTCTCCTGCACTCTTCCCCCTGCCACTTTGCTCTCTCGCTCCCTTCTCTCTTAGCTCATACCCTCCTGTTCTTTCTCCCTCTCTCTTTGGGCCTTGCCTTCAGCCAAGGCTGGTGGCTGAAGGCAAGGCCCTTTTACCCACGACCCTTGCAACAAAACCACATGTTCTAGAATATACAGGTTGGCAAAATTCCTTGTCCCAGCCATCTGCGGATTTGCCTACATTGTGATAAGCTGGTACCTGTTCCAAACAGCTGGGATGCCAGCTACAATATCGTCAGTAGCATTAACTTATTACTACTGCTCCAGTGGCTAACAGGGCTCTAATTCTAACCATCAATGCTACTTGGAAATAGTGGGTCCTTAATTTCTGCCAGGTGACCATAAACTGAGCCCCCATGCACACATGAGGGATGGGAAACCAAGAGCCTGGTGTCTGGCAGGTTCACTTTGATTCCGGATTCTGATCATGCTTTGGAGAGCATTTCATAGGAAGGATATGTCTACAGTTCATACCACACAACAGAAAAGGGTGCACTTGTTCAAAGAGGAAGGAAGGCAAAGAGGAAGGAGGAAAGAAGGAAGAAGGCAAGACATGGAATTGTTTATAGTCCAGCAAAATGCAATCAACTTGGTTCATACAGTCATTAACAGCACCTCTGAATGATACCTATACAAGAAGGTTCACTTTTCCATTCATTTAATGGCTCCTCAAAGGCCTCTTCATATTCCACTGCAGTCCATTTCATTTCATATTCCTTTAAGTGACCTGGACACAGCCTCTCGTCCTTGAGAAGCTGAGAGCAGAACAACATAAAATGCAGCATTTACAAGTCACAGACAGAAAGAAAACAAATGCCTAAGACAGAAAACCTGTATGTTGTAACACGCAATTACTTTGTTGCTAGAAGTGCCAAAAGTGTACTTAAATTTACAATAAAAGGTGACAAAATATGTTAGCAGCACTTCATCCATGTTTCGCTGATAGTTGTTTATATGCTGAAGGGTACTGCCCTCTTATGTTAGTAGGAGCAGTTCACAGAACTTGCCTACTTTGACCAAGTCCTTCTTCACAGCAGCTTCACAGAATGGCTGGAGGGGCCCATTTTGTGGTTACACTAGCCCTGGGGAAAAATCCACAAAATCCTAAATCAAGTATGTTTCTTTAGTACTTGGCAGATAAGGAAGAGGAAGCCTGGCTGATTACAGTTCAGTTTGGGAGCTGCTGCTGAAGGGAAGTCCAAGCCAACTGACAGCAGATAGTTGAAAAAGAGAAAAACAGGCTTGGTCTATCAGCCATCTTGGCCAGAGGCAGTAGTAAGAGTGTTAGGTAGCACATTCCAGAAGGAACATTTCACTGTTTGCAAGTAGCCCCAGCAAAGTGGGCACTTGGCCTTGGATGGTAATGTTTAGATGGATGCTTTGTCAGTGATGATAGGATACCTGCTGCCATACATCTGTGTCAGGTATATATCACTGACATTTCTCAGAAATATCCTCAGGGGAAAAGCTTGTGAACACTTCCAGTTTTGCCATTGTTGGTAACAGAATACCACTTCTGAGATTCAGACAATACAGGCTGAGTGTTGACCTTCCTTCTGTATTTCTCCAACAGGCAAGGGAAACTCCCATCTTCTTCCCACAATCAACAACAGTCCTGCGAAAGTGGACTCCTTGCTGGAGTCAGCTTATTCTGTAAACTTCACAATGGTGAAGTAACTAGAAAATATTACTTTGCCATGCTATTTAAGTTTAATAATACATCTATTTCATCCATAGTACCTCTTACTGAGATTAAGTAACAACTTGGCTACTAGATTCCTGATTACTAGCTGAGAACACACTTGGAAGCCCTGCTGCAGAATTTTTAAGGGGATGCTGTCTTTCAGTGTATGGGCACAGAGTCTCTGAGAAGTCTGCCATGAATATTTCCAGGATTGAATGTCATCAGTTTTGAAAAGTGTGAAGGACATTATTTGACAGAATAGTCAAAATAGGTCAATCTATTTAACAACCCAAAATTGTTGTTGGTCAAGGGCCAACTCTGGAGAAAGCATATACTCTCTTCCTTCCACTGTTAAGAGTTGTAACTTCACTCTGAAGCACAGACAAGTTTATAATGCTTCTACAAAAAAGGCTTGTAGTCCATTGTCAGTCTTAGACTTTAGGTAGCCTCTAAACAAAATATTCAAATTAATTCTGAAAATATGAAACTATTATCATCTTGCCATTTAACAAGAGAAAGATTTTAAGAAGCTGTAGATTCAACTTTGCTTAATAAAACATATTCACAGTAGCCTTCTCTTGCTTTTGCTCACTGGAGAATGGCATATATGCTATCCAAAACTGAACTTGTGTTTGCTGCAAGAAAAGAAACAAAAGACAGTCCTAAATGCTTCAGCAGGATTTTGCTGTGGAATGTCATATTCAAGGCAAGTCTCACACCTTGGCATATAGGGTGTTGAGTACATTTACTTCACTATACTTTGCACTTGAGATCACAATTGAGGTGACAGAATGGTGTCCGCAGCAACAACACAGATAAGACCCCAAAACTTTACAACTGGCATTTTTTAATCATTTTTTCCCTTTTATGAATTTAGAAAGAAAACAAAACTGAATCTAACATGAAAATTTTTATTTTCATTTCAAATTTGAAACATTATAAATTATTTTGTTTCTGATTTATGGTATCTAGCAATGCAAATGGTCATCTACATTTAAAAAACAAGGAAAATTTTTGAATTTCATAGGTACTGAAGACATGTATCAGCACCAAGGACAACAGAATTTGCATTCAAATAAAAAATAAATAATGTATTTTATAATTAACAAGATTTTAATATATCCTACTTTATCTTTTTCTTTAAACTTACACCAACACAAGTGAATTTAAGGGTGTTTCTTGGAGACAGCTAGACTTGTCAAGATTATAAATTAAAATCTTAATTACTCTCTTCTATTTATATGCAAAAGACTACAAATACTTCAGCTGAATCAATATTGCACACTGGCATTCCTGTATTTCAGGGTATGTTAGTGGAAAACATTAAAAAAATGGACCAGAAGCACCACAGCTGCACAGGCAAATAAGTGCTGGTCTTATATTGCCTCTGGGAAAATGAATGCTGTCATGTTTAGCTTGGACTGAACAAGGTCTAGAATGTCCATCCTACTTCCAGATATAAAGCAGATGTGTAGCTACCCATATTAAATTTAGAACCCTATCTTCTGCATTTACGTTCTAGTATAAAATGGTTCTAAAGCTGTTAGAAAATCAACTGAAGTTATTTAGAGAGCTAAAATTGAAAATGTGGTAATTTATCTTCTATATGGGTATGAGAGGAAGGGAAATGATTTATACAGCTCAAGGCCAAAAGTATGACAGCTGCACAACCTTTGCATGTTTCCATCACCATATAAGCACAGAAACATGAAATCACAGAAGGTTCCAGAGGACTGAAAGCTGGCAAACATCACAGTTTTCAAGAAGGGCAAGAGGAATGACCCTGGTCACCACCTGCCTGTCAGTCTCACCTCAGTGCCTGAGAAAATTATGGAGAAAATTATTCTGTGAGTTATTGAAAAATACCTGAAGGGCAACACAGTCATCATTCACAGCCAGCATGGGTACATGAGGGGAAAATCCATCTGACACCCATTCATGACAAGATCCTCCACCTCATTGATCAAGGGAAGACAGTTGATGTAATCATCTTTTTGGATTTCAGTAGTCATCAGTGCTGTCTTTCACAAAATGTCCAGCATGCAGCTGGATAAACACATCATCACAAACACAGCAACTGGCTCATGGGTAGGGCACAATGGGTGACCATGAATGGGATGACATCAGGCTGGTGATCTGCCCCTAGTGGGGTTCCATAGGGCTCCATTCCAGGCCCAGTGCTCTTCAGTGTCTTCACAGGTGTCCTTAGATGCAGGATTTGGAGGCATATTAAGCAAATTTGTAAATTATAACTATCTTGGGAGGTATCGTGGATTGACCTGGGCCAGATGCCAGGCACCAGTGAAAGCCACTCATCAACTTCCCTCTGCAGCTAGACAGAGGACAGAAAATATAACAAAGAGTTCATGGGTTGAGATATGGACCAGGAGACCCCTCATCAAATATCATGGGCAAAAGAGGCTCAGCTTATGGATATGAAGTGAATTTACTACTAACCAAAAAAAAAAAAAAAAAAAATAAACAAACAAACCCAAAAAATCCAACAAAAAAACACACCAAAAAAAAAAAAAAAAAAAACCAACAACAACAAATCCCTCCCCAAAAAAATAAAAAGCAAAACAACTCCTAAAACCCAAAAAAACCCACCAAAAAACCACACCAAAAAAACCCCCAAAAACCAGAGCAGCATAATGGTAAGTGAAACAAGCCCTTAAAATCACCTTCCCCCCACCCCTCCCCTCTCCCTCCTTCTCAGCTATCTCCTACCCCAGTGGTGCAAGGAGACATGGAATGGGGGTTATGGTCAGTTCATCTCCTGTGGCCTCTCCTGCTGCTCAGGAAGGGGAGTCATTCCCCTGCTGCACCAGGGGGTCTCTCCCACAGGAGACAGTTCTCCGTGAACTTCTCTGACGTAGCTCCATCTCACAAGCAACAGCTTCCTGTGAACTGCTGCAGTGTGAGTCCATCCCGGAGGCAGCTCTCCTCCCCAAACTGCTGCAGCATGGGTCACTCTTCCATGGGGGGAGTCCCTCAAGGACAGGCTGCTCCAGCACAGGAGCAGGGCCCCTCTCTCCACAGGTCTCCCACAGGATCACAGCTTCCTCCCAGACATCCACCTGCTTTGGTGGGGGCTCCTCCATGGGCTGCAGCTGGATCTCTCTATCCCCATGCACCTCCAAGGGCTGCAGGGGTACAGCTGCTTCGCCATGGTCATCATCACAGCCTGCAGAGGAATCTCAGCTCCAGCACCTGGGCCACCTTCTCCCTCTCCTTTCTCCACTGACCTTGTGGTCTGCATACTATGTTCTTCTCCCATGTTCTCACCCTGCTTTCCTTTGGCTGGAATTAAAACTGTGGAACAACTTTTTGTTTATCTTTCTTCCTAAATGGTTTATCACAGAGGCATTACCACCATTTCTAACTGGCCCATGCTTGGCCAGCAGCATGTTTATCTTTGTAGACACCAGGGATTGGCTCTGCTGAACATGGCAGAAGCTTCTAGCAGCTTCTCACAGGAGCCACCCCTGTAGCATCCCCTCCTACCAAAAACCAATGCAAAACCAATACAGGAGAAAATACACTGAGGATGTCTTGTTTAGGCAAGATGGAGATGCAGTATAATGATCTTGAAAGAAATAGCAGATCTGCAATAGAACAAAGCTATTTTTACCATTCACTGTGGCTTCAGTGCCATAGGCTTAAAACAACTAAAAATAAGGTTTAGATTTCATATCAGGAAAGGCAAAATTAAAGATCTGATAGAAAGGACAGTTAAACTTTGAATTAATTTTCACCACCTATCTCAGCAATCTTCTTACTAGGAAGTGTACTACTAACTTTCAGAAACATCACAAAAATTCTGATGTATGTATGTCTGCTTTGACTCAGCAGGTTTAATTTATATCTTTGTAAAACTGTGTTTTCTGTTTAGAAAGATGAGAGGACTTTGGACTTTATCAGAGCACAGCATAAAAATTACTGTATTTGGTCTGAATAAAAATCCACAAAGTCACACATCTCTTTTTGGACAATGCCCAAGGCAGGTAAAAGGAGTAATATCAGCACAAACATCTTCCCTGTGAAATCTCCCAAGGTTCAAAATGTGGCATATAGATCTTTCAATAATGTAGTATCTTAACAAAGTTTCGTTAAGATTCCTCATAAATGCCATTTACCTTACCTACAGGCTTTTTGCTGGATTTCTTTTTTTAAGAAATAGCTGTGGAAAGAATAAAGAATTAATTTCTTAAAAAGGAGTACTTCTTTATACAATGCATGATCAGTCAGCTGTTGAACTGACAATGACTTTTATTTAAAACATGAGCAATTAAATGCCTGGGTGAAAATGTGTATTGTTTCATCCTCTGTCTTTATGGACCAAGTTTTCTGAAGTTAATATGAACAAATCTTTGTTTCTATTGAACAGGATGAAACTTAGGGAAGAAAATCAATAAACAAAGCACCCATTACCTAGGTTGATATAAACAGCTATTCAAAAGGAACTCAGACTATGCTGTATATCCAACCTGAATTCTGCTGGATGCAACCTCATTCGCATCTCTTTTGCCCTTCCAATGGTCAAAGGGCATCGTCTCCCACTCTGCTGCCCCTCTTGCCTGCTGCCTTCTCTTCTCCAAGCTGAACAAAGCAGTAGTTCCCTGTCCTGCTTATACTGTACTGCTCAAAACACAGCAGAGTGGGGCAAGTCTCTCCCTTGCCTGGACGCATCCCAAGACACAGGTCGTTGGCCTGCCTGTCTGCCAGGGCACTGCTGACTCATATTCAACTTGTCATTAACTCAAATCCCCAGATATCTTTCTGCAGGGCTGCTTTTCAGCCTCTTGTCCTCAGTTTTTATGTATTATCTCATTCCAGTTGGAGAATCCAGCACTTCTCTTTATTAAATTTCATATGCCTGGTGATTATCCTGCTACACAGTCTATTCAGATCTCTCTGTAAGGTCTCTCTATCCTTGAGGGAGTCCACAGCTCTTCCTAGATTAGTTGCGACAGCAAATTTACTTAATGTGCATTTGATTCACATGTCCACATCACTTAGGAAAACATTATTATGCTTTGCATTTTGTGCAAAGCATACTGCCATACGCATTGAAAAGGCTTATGTCAAAAACATAAGCTCGTATTTTCCCAGCTGAAGAAAGGAAGAAATTACATGCAAAAGATTTCATGATTTAAGAACCTTCTTTGTATCTTATAATAAAATCTTAAATTTATCCATCCATCCTGATAATATCTTGAAGAAATCATCTTGTTTCATAGTCTCTTAAAATAAGAATGTTTCAAGATGGAAGCTAGAGTGCAAGCCACTTGGAAATGACGAGTAATTGTGGACAGAGAAAAACCACACAAAAATCTCATCAGAGGATACCACTCCAGAGGACTGGATCAGTTCTGCAGGGATTTAACAGTTAATTATTTGAACACCATCATCAGCAGTACCACGAGAAAAGATACCTGCAGCAAACAGAAGTCTATTCCTAAACTGCTAAGCAGTCCACTCACACTGGCTCTTTTGAGACCGAAGTTTTTCAGCTGGCTTATATATTAAAAGGCTGTTCCTGGCTCTTACTGGTCAACATGAAAAATAACAATGCTTTCTGCCTCTTCAGTCACATGGATTTCTTGTGCTCAGAGCCATTCGTGGTATCACAGGGTGCCTTCTCCATTATCCTATCAATGCACTGGACTAATACATTCTGACATGGTCAGGAACTACATATTCTTGTACAAGCTGCGCCTGAAATTACACTAGTGAAAGAAAAAAAGTCACAAAGCCCTAAGAAACAGTAATAGATATGCTGTGATAGCTTTGATACTGTAAAAATTTTTTGTGAAAGTATATTTAAACATGTTTTTTTTTTAATCTTCCAAGATTTTTCTCCACATTCCATTGTGTCTTCAGAAATTCAAGTTATAGAAGAAATCTAGCCTCTCTCCCAGTTTATTCTCACTAAACTTGGGTTATCTCCTATCTTCAAGGAGCTTTACATCAGCAGATCAGCTCACATTCTTTACTGGCTTATTAATATTTTAGTTGAAATGGGGATAAAATTTTCCATACAAAGCAACTCAGTTATACATTTCATAATTATTTGTCTTCACTGTTTAATCTTGTTTTTTCAACGAAATTTTGAAGCAATAAATAAGCTTGATACAAGCTGCAGTTCTGTTTATGCACAGGTCAGTTACTGGCCTCTATAGTGGCATATTCTTCCCCAAATTTTTAGATGTTCTAAACAGCTCTAAGAACAGCTTTTCACACGTAGTTAGAAATGGTACTAATGGGTATTGCATCTATCAACAGGGGCTGTACATAACTCATAGATGCAATTTCCAACTGTTAAGACCAAGATATACAAAACCATAATTATTTTTTGACTAGTTTTGTGTCTGCAAATGCAATGAGAATCAATCTAGCTACTGAATTTAGATACAAGCTGAATAAGGCCAAAGAAGCTTGTTCCATCAAATGCATGGTTTCTGACATATCAGAAATCAAAACTGTTCCAACTTATTTCCAGTTGTATGATTGCTTTACAGATTCTTTTCCTGTAAATAGAACCTCATAATTTTGGAGGCATGGATGGAAGAAGCCTATATAAAATTTTTGAGAAAATTTGTAGTTGGCTTTTCGTTTCACATTCTGGTAATTTGCTTGGAAATATAAATAACCTGTTGAATTTTGATTTTTCCTGCGGGAAAACATCAAGGTTTGTCTGCACCACATACAAAAGCTTAAAGATTAATTGTATTTCCAGTGATTTTAACTTGCTTAAACAGTTCAAATATCTGTGCATAACAAGCACAACACCCTCTCAGGGTGGCTCAAACCTTAGAAAGATTCTACAGGTTTGAATTCTAGGACGTCAGGAAGACAGTCTATACTTCTAAAAGATTTCTATTATGTTTAGTTTAACACTGATGGTTCCCTTTATAACAACATACTTTGCCTTCTGCCATTTACTTTTCTATCACCTACAGTTAACAACTCAGGTATTCTTTACTATGTCTCCAGATTCCTCAACAAAGCAGCTCCAAGGATTAGTGCTGTGTTTTCATATCGGTTTTATCTTTAAAACTAAGCAGAAAAATTAGGTACAACAGGAAGCAAAATAAAGACTTGCATTTATTGTAAATACAATTAATTCCTAGCCGTGTGTGGCACATGGGCAGCTGTAGGTGAATTACCTTGGGAGGCTGATTTGACCTCATCTGAGCTGTTACTAGAGCAAGTAAGAAGGTTTCAGTGTAAAAAATCAGCTGGTACAGGTAAAGAAAATCTACAGCAGACTCCCTCCCCACCCTATTACTGTAGAAATTACCTCAAAGGAAGGTATTCCAATTTGGTTCAAACACCAAGAGGGTGAAGAATCAGGAAAAAAATTATTCCTCTTTCTCTGTAGCCCATAACTTAAGTACTTTCAGGATACATAGTCACTCCCACCAACACTGATGTAGCAAGCTTATGCCTTGATCTATATGGACATATGCAATTAGCAAAAAAATTACACATTACATCTAAACTAGAATTTGGACATTTTTGTCTATATTATCAAGATTACAGTGGAAACTGAAATACATTTTAAAAAATTTATCTTTCAGGTCTGAAAGACTGTTCTAATAATTTCTATGGCACTAGCCAAAACCTTAACATAACTGCTGTATGTCAACTACATTCATGTGAGTATTACCACACATTTCAGTAACAGTGGTTCTGCTGTCAATGTTTCATTTTAGAATTACAGAATATTTAGAATTTTCCCAAAGGATTATCTCTGCTTCATTACAGGTCTGAATACTGACATCACATGGATTACACCAGCAACACCCTAAGGTCACTGAGCCACAACTGTCTACACAAGCTGAAGATTGACCTCACTAAAAAATTAACTCAAGAGTTGCAATCAGGAGCCTCAACAACAAGAAGATGATGCAATACCATGTTTTACATAATTATATTAATATCCCCAATATCCTTAAAATGTATAGTGTTGGAGTATCACACTAAATGCTAGAACACTTGTAAATACATTTTATTTTTTCACTGAAGTTCACACAAAACATGTTAATTCAGTTTTTTAAATTGTCAACACAGAAGGCAGTAGTTTGGCTTTTTATAGGTAAACAATAAATCACCTCCTCAATTAAAGTCAAGTTCTAACAATTCTGAGAAGTCGACAGTGGCTATATTTACTTACAATTTAATATCAGAAGAAAAAATTAACATTCCAGGTTACTGTAGAAAAAAAGTGTATACCACATTTAATGGCATACAAGATCTGTAACAAGCAAAAAATACCCTGTTTTACAAGTAATCTCTCTTCCAAATAGGTTTTTATCTTAGTGCAGTTAGTACTCTCTCCCCATAGGCTATACATTGAGAATCTCTATATACAAAAAGATACAACAAATTTATACATTACTTATTGCAAGATATTAAGGATGCCATAAAATACACAAATTAAATTAGTTTCCCCCCCAGTGGCATACCCTCTTGCTTCTCATTTCTCCCATGAAGCAGTCTCCTTCTCTGGTTCTAAGATTAAGTTCTTTCATTGAAAGGCACGTACTTCTCTACAATAGAAGAAACAGATGCATTAATCTGAAATGCCCTGTTTCAAGGCAAATTTAGCCTACATTTTTAAAGATAGCACATTATGAAAGAAACCAGAGAGACATGACATTTCATTATTAAATTTAACTGGAAAAACTCATAGTTACCATATTACTGTGAAGCAAAGTACCATCAACCTACATTCATTTAACCTCTCCAAATAGAGAGACAACTCATTTACAAAAATAAAAAGCAATTTACCCTGATGAATATGTTTTTGAACTTTCAAGGCTACTGAGTTCCTACTGAAACTCTGGCAAGTCTTGGTATCATTCCAGTCATGGAATACTATAAAAAAGATTGAGTAAATTATTTTCCTTGTTTCTTGTAGCCCTGAGCAGGCAGTTTCTGTGTGAAGTCAATTCAATGAGAATTTTAAACTACTAGTGTGAGGTAATTTTGAAAAATAAAGCTGTGGTATTAGTATACCGTTCCTCAGTTAGCATGTGTGTAAAGTTGTATTGCAAGAGACCAAAGGCTAGAATTTCACACTTATTTATAGTAAATTTAATAGTAAGCTATTCAGCAAAATGGCTAAAACCTACTCTTTTAGTAAATTGCCCCAAACAGCAGCAGCACAGAAAGTAGTGACATGGGAAATGATGACAGTGGAAGTACACTTAAAATGTGATTGTTACAGCTGAGGGCACTGGGGACCTTTTTTCACACATCTCTGAAGGAAAACAGCAATCCTTGAAAGCAGTAATGTACACCAGTATACTAACTCTGCTATGGTGATTTTTTGGAGAGAAGCCAGTTTCTCTGCCTAATCCTGCAAAGGGTCTAATACCAGCTAACCCAAAAAAGCCTGTAGGGATTTCTAATATAGGCATACTATTTGTAGAGTAGCACCTTAAAAAAAGGTAGATTGTCTTAAGCAAGGAAAATGAAAGCAGACTGGGTGTCACTGTATTTTTTAACAGCTTACAAAGAAATTAGGAAAAAATACCTATTTTTCTATATAAATCAATACTTTTACATATATACCAAAACTTGATTACTTTGATGTCAATAACAAATGTAAATAAACATGGAGATAAGAATTTCCCATAACTGCATTCAGTTTTTTAGTGCTTTCAGTTATGAGTTACAAGGGAAAGAAACTTAAGCAGTAAATAAGCTCAATTGTTGAGTCTAAGTTAAGTAAAACTGCAACTGTTCTTTACTTAACAAAGCACTAAACTCAAAAAACTACTAAAAGCCTCTCTTCCTTGTTCCCAGGCTTCCCACCAGACTATTATACATTTAAGCTACCTTAAAAAAATCCAATCAACCATACCTCTGAATTACTGCAAATGTCAGAAAAAAGTGTAATGACATCTCTCCAGAACATGTGAGTATTACTTTCATAAAGTTGTCCTCAGCATCAAGTTGTCTTTGCTTACTTAGGCACTTTGTTCTCCCTTTGGTCATTGTGCTTAAGCAGTAGCATGAAGACTGATTACTGAGCTTCAGTGCAAATGCAACAAGTTAAAACAAGGGGTAATAAATTAACTTTAAAAAGTACACTCCCAATCAAGATTTTTAAAAATAAAATAATTCAAGACTCTAGTTTTCAAACTATCTTCCCAGCAAGGATGTACCTTTGCAAAGTTTGAACACCATTTTATCAAGCTGTTCCACAAAGATTTGTAGAGTGAATTTACACTGTTTTCATCCTACACATGAACTATTTCAAAGTAAAAAGTAGCTCTTAAAATTCTTAAAAGAAGCTCTTAAAATTTTAAGAGCTTCTCTCCATAAAAGAGAAAAGGAAGATATAAATATACAAAACCAGAGAAAATTCACCATCTTCACTAAATATAACTGAAGTCCTTGTTTTCCTGAGTTCTCAGTATCCATATAAGGACTTCAGTAATTTAGGCACTTACTTTCAGAGTGCTGTTGAAACAAGTTTAGATACTTCTACAATGAAATATTTCAACAAATTTTACTTCTCCCTCAAAATGAAGTATTTAGGAAACAGGAAGGAAGAAAAATCAGAAATATACTCTCTGAAAAGTTATAATTGTATAATACTGTTTGTTAATGATGACTAGCTATATTATAATTTTACTTCCTACTAAAAACATATTTAATACTCCTGTAAATAAGCATTTATAAAAATATTTATAAAAAATATCGTATTAACTGGTCATCAAATACCTCAATGTCTAACAAGTATGCTGAATTACAACAGAAGCTGAAAGATTTAAGGAAGACATTGAGGGAATTCCTGGATATAATGTGACAATTACCTGTTACATTTTACATATATATATATATATATATATATATATATATATATATACACACACAGGAAAAAGACTAGTAACATAGGGTAATGGTAAATGTCACATAATTCTAAAATACAAAGGAATGCTAAGAGGAGATACTCTAGCTACTTTAATCTAGTGTATAGGGCAGAAAAAAGTCGAGAGAGACTCTGACTTAGGGGAAAAAAATTAAATCAGAAAGATTCCTATTAAGGAGACAAAGTTAAAGCAGACTGAACTTTTCTCTTCAAGTTCCGGAACTGCATCCAAAGTTCCTCCTGATAAATGGCAGAACACCTGACTTACTACTCCAGTACTTTTAATTCATTTGAGACATCATGTGTTGCATTTATGAAACAGTTTTGCTTGAGATTTGAATCTTATTTCACATTAGACAGTGTGAATCCATTACTTGCTGTGACTGGAAGAATTCCTCTGATCTCTTCTGATACTTGACAGTAGTCAAGTAGCCTTCACTATGAACTACGACTATGATAATCCCATCAATTCTTTACTGTATCTTTGCACCTGCAAAGTGATGGCATTACTCTAAAAAGAAAAAAATTAAGTGTGAATTGCATGAATTGAAGTATTAATTGATCATGTTTAAGGACACTAAGGAAACAGAGTTAAACACAAAAGGAAAAAAAAGTTAAACACAAAAAGAAAATCCAACAAAATTTTCCTGTATCTACAAAGTTTCAGAGAGTAGCTTAAGAACAAGAATCTTTCAGTGCAGCAGTACCAAATAAAAAAACCTGGGCCAGGATCATCATCAACTAACTGCTGACTACTTTAGCAATAAGAAAGCAGAATGAAGCAAAGCTCCTTGAAGGAGAACTCATAGGTGAGAATAAACAGGAAAAACTAAGGAGCCTTCAAATTAAGAAAAAAAAAAAAAAAAAAGAGGTGAAAGCTGGTTGTTGATTTAACATTAGCTTCAATAACACTGTATTTGTAACAAAAATATCCTACCTTCCTCTCCATTTCTCTGGAACTCACATGTTGAAGACAAATGGTGTTTATCTTCTTGCCCACTAAATTCTTGCCCATTTAAAATTCAAGAGATCTTGACATCCCTTCTCCAACTATGCATATGAAACACAGCAGTGAGCTTTCTAAGAGAAACTGCTTATCACACACACTCCTTCACTTCTATTACTAGAAGTACATTCAGGTTCTAAATACAAACCTTCGAGGATGGCTGGCATCAAATAGTGTTGTATCATCATCATCATCATCTTGTTCTAATGGGGTCAGCTCCATGTTTTCTATGTTTGTATCCAAAACTCCGTATCTTCGGGTTTTTCTGTTTTGCCTTCTGAGCCTGAAAAGTATTTTAAAACATGAAAGTAATGTAAATCTTTTGCTACTTTCTGATCAAATAATGTAAAATACTGCTGTATGGATACTTAATGCAAGTTTTCTACAATTTATGGTAAGTGTATACACTTAGCTCTATCAGAGGTCAGACAATTCTAAAAGTCAACAGTTTAGATGAAATGATTACAGCCAATAAGAGTGTCATCTGTAGTTTTGTACAGGATTAATGTAGTGAATACAAAATGGCACTTAGAATCTAAATATAAGAGCCACACAAAAATATATGCAAAAGCATACTTCTAATATATTCTACTGAGAAAAAAATTGTCTTGCTACATATGTGTCTTGCTACTCTATGTATCTTTTGCATCTGTAAAGAAAACAGATCAAATCAGGCAGAAACCAAACAAAGCTATAGCAAAGCTATAACTTGTAACACAAGTCATGGCTGACACTAGAAATTTTGTTATTGTTTGTGAAGTCTTTTATAGACAGCAAGTTAAAAAATCATCCGTAATTACACTTTAGAATAAGATAGATCCTGCAGAGTCAATGTTTTGTATGCTTCACAAAGCACGGAAGGAAGAGGCAGTGACTCATGTTTCAGGATTAAGGCACAATGCTTATCACAGACAAGCAGACTGTCTGCATCTGCTTTTCTCACTCTTCACAGATTTGCTGCATGGGCCTGGGTCCCATGCGCATCACCCACGCAATGAACCATTCCATTTGCCATTCCAGAACTACTCTTTAACCCATGGAACAAGACTTGCTCAAGTTCCAGAACTCAGACCAGTAGTCACTCACCAAACAATGTGCAAAGGCATCTGTTTACAGAATGCAGCCAGAGCCACTTTCAGTAACTGGCAAATAACTACAGGAAAGCTATAGGACTTTAAAAAAAAAAAAATTGTTTCCTGGTACTGAGTGCTAAAACACAGAAGTGGTAACAGGTCTTTAATTTAGAAACTCCAGAATTTACAACCCCAAGTTAGGTGCCTACAAAACATATTTACAACATGCAGGAACTACAACACAGAATATTTTTGAGCTAATAAAAAAATTCAATCTATTATGATATAGTACTGCTATCTATTATGTATATACCTTACACTACTGTATACTGTGCATAGTGACTCTGTCCCACATTTGGGCACCATTTTAACTATCTTGTAAGAGATATCAAACACAATACTGCAATTCTCAGCTTCAAATCCTGTCCTGAAACTCTGGTGTACTTATAATACCCTTCTTGAAAGAACATACTACAGCATTCAATCTTGGTTTATCTTTTCACTATACTCCAGAGTATATGTCCCTGTGGAACTGAGAAGCAAATCTAACGCTGTAAAAATGGGAAAGAGATGAAGTACATACCTATCTTCAAAGTTCTCCAGTTTTTAAAGTTAGAAGAAATAATCAACACAACCATTTCCTCCACCCTCAATTATGATGTGAAAATGCAGCAACTGTTACACCATGCATTTAAGTGCTTTAGCCCAGAACAAACTACCCAGCTTTTTCATTTAAAGCTAAGGCTAGTACCAAACCCAAAAATTTTACTTTTCAGTTCAAGACAAAGTCTCTTCCGTGCTCCTCATTTACTTCAACTGTTCTTTACTCCTCAACATAGAAAGAAGCTGTACATGTCAAAGCACAAAGTAGAAAAAAATTCTGAAACTTTTAAGATGACAGTGTGATGAAAAATAAGGTTGTTTCTTATATATTGTACGTTTTGGTTTCCACTAAAGTAGAAGCTAAGCAATTGGGACTAGGACAAGCATTGTGGATATCCTAGCAGATAAGAAACTATTTTAAACACAACAAAAATATGAAATTAAGAGAAGGCAGTACATGCTACTCGTACAGGCAACACTTCTGTCGATCTCCCTTTACATTTTACTTTTTTCCTTTAATGGGTTAAAATGCAAAAATGCAAAGTGAGTTGCTACTGTGATTTGAGGGTAACCTAAGACAGTCATAGCAAATTGTCTAGATTGTAGATAATGCAAAAAAAAAAAAAAACAAACAAAAAAAAAAAACAAAAACAAAAAAAAAAAACACCACAACTTATCACAAAGCTGGCACAGATTCTAGATTCAAGCAAATCCTGTTGAGAAAGGATACACTAATCACTTACAACTCAAACTCTTCTCTATATAAGAAGTAGTTAAAAAACTACAGCTACAGAAATACTGGAGATGCTTAAGCAACCTGCATGCACAGCCATGACTCTAAAGCAGTGTCCCCGGTGTTAACAAAAATAACTTAAAATCTTTTACTGTGTGACTGACACTGCTCAGTTGGAAGGGACCTATTTTTCAACTACCCTTCTAAACAAAATGATGCAGATACTACACACAATGGGTGTATCTAAATGTAATGAAAAGTACATAGAGAACTTCCTGTATAACTGAGGTGCTTTATGCATAATCATACATTTGGCCCTTGCTCTGAAGAATTCAAGTTATTAAAGCGTGAGAGAGAAGTAAAACTACTAGGACAAAAAACCAAAAACAAACACTGTACTTAACTGCAAAAGCGCATCGAGTTATGTAGAGAACAGCTTCTATGAGAAACATAAAGGCAGCTAAGTGGTAGTAAGCTTTATAAGGGCCCTTCCCTTAAAAAGACACAAAATAGGTTAACTTTACTGTAAAAAAAAGGCATAAAAGAAAATGTTTCCCAAAAAAATCGGGGAGAAGGACAACTTTGGTAGTTCAGCGGTACAGAAGTTTGCAAAGTGATCAAAAAATCACTCTAAGAACATAAAAAATAAACTTAGGCGGGCTGACGGACGCCAGCAGCGCCCAGCCCAGCCGAGAGCACAGGAGGGATCCGGGAAAGGCCCAACCCCAGCTCTCGCTGACGTGTCGGAGCCGCCCGAGCTGCTCCCCGCCCACACCGGGGAGGCGGCACCGGGAGCGTCCCGGCGCGGTCGGGCGCTGCTCGCCGGCCCCTCCGGAGCCGCGGGGCCGACACGCTCCGCAGCCGCGCTCGCCCGCCCGCTCCGCGCCCTCACCGCACGGTCCGGATCACGAAGTAGACGATGAGGGCGGCGCTGGCCAGCACCAGCACGGAGAGGGCGCGCTGGGTCATGGGCTGGCCCTGCTCGGGCGGCGCCGACACCTCGGCCAGACGGCTGCTGCTGCTGCTGCTGCTCCGCGTGGAGGCCCCGCCGGCCGCCTCCGTGGGGCGCGGGGAAGCGGTGGCGGCGTCCCCGCAGCGGGCGGCCTCCAGCAGCACCAGCAACACCAGCAGCGGCCCCAGCAGGAGCCGCGGCAGCGCCGGCGGCCCCATGTCCCCTGCCTCCCGCCCAGCACGGCCGCGCAGCCCCGCGGGGCCCGCCGCCGTCAGCGCGGCCGCCGGAAGCGGAAGGCGCGGAGCTCCGCTCCGTCCGGCTCCATCGCCGCCGTGGGCGCCGCCCGTTTCCTGGGCGTGGGCGCTGGCGCTTGGGCGCGAGTGAGGCGCTACTTCGAATGTAACAAATTTTGGGCGGGGTAAGGTTTTTTTCACCAGTCCTCTACTTTTAGCCTGATAACTGACTTCAGTGAAGGTAGAAATGTTAAGGAAACCTTCCAGTGTGACCATTTATGAGACCCCCTGGCAGCCACTTCCCAACGCCAGAGCTGTCGCTGCTGAATGACACCGAAGTCGCCTTCGCCGCGGCGGCTCCAGTGGCGCGGTGTGTCCCCGCTTTTCTCCCCACACACCCCAATCGCACTGTCAGACCGGGTTTCCCATAGCCATCGTCAGATGTCTCGTTTATTGACGGTGCGGTACCACAGAAACAGCCCGAGCTGGTCCTCCGATGCTACCGTGCTACCTGCAGCAGATGTATTCCTTAACAATAAACGAAAGGATGGTTTAGAAAGTGATAGGTCCTGAAAACTATAGCTTTTGCTTCAGCTGTGGTCCAGTGGAGGAAAGACCAGGAAGGGGTTGTGTCTAGACGGACCACAGCCGAAGGTGATGGAGCAGTCAGCGTGTTACAAAGCCAGTGAACCTGGAAGGCAGGGATCTGACTTAGGGTCATGCTACAGTGACTCTGCCATAAATTTTATTGCTCTTTTGCTGCATAATTCCTCAACTAAATGCTGTCCTGACAGGATAATCCTTAAGTTGTTAAAATCCACTATAATTTTTTTCTTGGCTTGTTCGTTTTCTTACTGTATACTACAGCCAAGATTTCAGGGGTATAGTGTGCCTACAGAATGAGAAATCCACATTGGTGGTGACCTCTTTGACATTTGTCACTTGTTGAAGGGAATTAATAAAATGCCAGAGTAGCAAACAAGCTTTGTATAGATATATTTCTGCAGTTGAAGTAACCTGGGCAACAACCAAATTCTCTTGAGAAGCAGACTCATTGGCCTCTTGGAGGCCTTAAACTTAGCAGTGTATCAAATATATTATTTATATAATATCAAATCACATATAGATAATGTAAAAACAGTGATTAATTAACTTTTTAACAAATTAACAAGTTTAGTGGTTCATAACTGGTAAACAGATTCAGGGTCTCATGTCACACAATTAGCCTGAATTTGGAAAGTGTTAAACATTTAAGAAGCATGTGAGCCATTAAACAATCACTTGTCTCCCCGTTGAAAAAATGTAGGCCTTTTAATGAGAATAATGTTTCAGATTATGTGAATAACAGATTGTGCTGGAGGGATGGAGCATGTGAGTAAGCTTCTGTGATAGCTTTTTACGACGTTTATGGCTTTGAATGAGCTTGAATGATTTAGGTCCCTCCACTGCCAATATGTATCAACCTGCTTCTATCCTATGAATTCCCTTGAGATACATTTTCTCGTGACAAGTTCAAGCAGCTTATGTGCAGCATAAGACAGAGACATATGACAGAGGAAAAGTCCAGGAAGAATATTTCTTAGAAAGACAGTCACTGATGTTAAATTGTCCTACAGAAATGTCCTTGATGCATTGACTGTGTAAAGTGTGACGGTGCTGGGTTGCTCAGTTGGGGTGATGTGATGACATACACTGTGGTAAACTGCATGGTCAGATGCAAAGCATTGGGGGAAAAGAGAATTGCCTTGGTCAGTAAAAACTATGGCATGACAATATTAGTATTTTAAAATGCCCTCTTGGCAGAACTACTGTCCTTAAAACCAAGCGTTCCAGTGCTGTGTGGGAAAAGTTGGTTTTGAAGGTTTGGTATTTTTTCTAAATCAGAAACTAGTGCTCTTAATAATCAGCAGATTACTATAGTCTTTGAGTTTTCAGGTAAAAAAAAAAAAAAAAAGTAGAGCAATTTATGTTCTTTTTTTTGAAACAAAAATAATTATTGAAGTCCTTTAATATTTGTTAGTTTCTTTAGTTGCAGGGGGAGATTAATCGTTGAAATGCATAGATTTGTTCAGTATTCAAGTCAGGTATAAATAAACTTCAAGTGTGCATGCAAAAATTTCCTTCAAGAGAGCGATAATGTAATTCTTTCATGAAGTGTGACTTCAAACCTGTGTGTGGAAACTGGCCATCATTTTTAGATTTTTTTTTAGAGTCCCTGACTGTTAATAATTGTTGTCTAATTTATTGGTTAGAGACAAAGACAGAAAACAGAATTTTAAAAAATTGTGATTTTCTGTGATCATTATTGTATACAGCTTTTGAAAGATGCACCTCAGGGTTATATTTCCCCATTCTGAGTCGAAGTGTAGAACCTTTTTCACTTACAAAAGGAATATGGAACTTTCTTGTCTTACACATAAATGGTGAAAGAATTTGAGCACCCATGAAATGCTTCAATTGTCCATTAAAAATAATGGAGCTTTCTTGAGTTTTCCCTTTGAGAAACAAAAAAAACAAACAAAAAAACCCAGTCAATTTTTTTGAGTTCCATAAAACAGACCTTGCAGATTATTTGGAAGAGCACAGAAATTACTTTATGCAATTATTTGAGGTCAGGGATGTCTGAGAAGGTCTTCTCATCAGAAAATGAAACCGTAATACAGACAAAAGCCCTTAGGAGTTCTGTATATTCTTTATTTTTCTTGTTTAGCTAGTTGAACTAAAATGTCATTATATGGTTCCTGATACCTGTAGCACTAAAGGGCAATACATCTATTTCCTCCTCCTTCACTGCTATCAGTCTGTCTATATCACAGAATATTCTTTGTTGGAAAGGGCCGACAAGGATCATCAGGTCCAATTCTTAAGTGAAACATCTATGCAAGCATCAAACCCACAACCTTGGTATTTGCTAACACCACTCTCTAACTAATCTCAAGTTACTTGTTTTCATCCTTTATGAAGTCTTTGTGGAATGATTTTCAGGTGTTTTTGAGAAATGAAGGCATAACAAGTGACTACACTTCCCTGCTCTGATAGGAGTGTTATAAAGGAATTCCCATATGTCCAATTTAAAACACAACATTTAAATTTTAGCAACATTTTAATTGAGATGGAATACATTAGGCAGTGAGTAAGTATAATTGAGGTTCTGATAAAGCATAAACAAAACTGATCGGGGTACAGGGGGGATTTTTCCCTCCTCATGAACCTAGAATGCATTTCAGACTATACCTATATGCTATATGCTAATACATATTCATCAATATTTCCTGTAAATTCCCTCCTATTTCTGATTCTCAGATCTACATCATTTATATTTCATGGCACATGCTTCTCTTGTTGTCCAGGGGGCTCTTCTGTCCTCTTTCAGTGGTTGTTGGAGGAAGGCTTACACTCCTTGTCATTGCCCTCAGATTGACCTGACAGGTGCACATGCGTATTAGGTGTTGTATTACACAAGTAGCATTATGTTCCAAGAACTTAGCCATGTATTTTATACATAAGAACCATAGTTTCAGATCTTTTGCCCAGTTTGTCCATCCCAAGGTCTTGGGACAATACTTACTTCCAAAACTACATCCAGTATCCTACTTACATGTATCATCTGCAAAAGGACCACATATGCTTCTTGACACTTAATTTCCTTAATTTGTAACAATTATTTTCTGAAATATTGATATAGTTACAATTGGCACAAATCATATCCATTTATCACAGGAGGTTACCAAGGAACGTGCTGCCTGCTACCCCTGTAAGTCATATTTAGCTCTTAAACCCTGAAAGTATCCAGTTCTTTAGGTTCCCAAATCATGTTCAAGTCTCTATTATTTATGCTATCTGAGGACATCTTTATCTAAATACATCTATACTTACCCTTGCGTAGATCAGAAATCTTTTTGAGTAATCAGTTAGAAAAAGCTCAGTTAAATCTCTTTTCTTTAAATGACTCTTTCCCTGATGATATACTAGTTAATTACAGACTGTTGCAAAACACTCTAGAATATGCTCTGCAAGGAATTTACAGATATATTTTGTAAACTTTCCTAAGAAAAAGTGATTAATTTTATATTTATGCATGATTGCTACTTGACCGCTTTTTAAAATGCAACTGAGTGCCTTTTTAGGTAAGTGCCTTTAAAAATATAGCTATTTACATCTACATAATTGTTATCTGAAATGTCTTCATTAGCTCTGGACGAGCTAATGAAGAGACTAATTGAGACTAATTGAGCTATTTTAGTTAAACAAAACTTTGTGAAAAAGACAGTATGATTTCTTGAACATAAAAGTGGTATCTACAAAAATGAATATTTTGAAAGCTGAAAAATACTGTCTAAAACCAGGTTTTGAAAGGAATTCTAATGCTGCACATAGATGTGCCCCAGAGGAGACATGGAATGGCACTTCCTATACCTGTGCTGTTACAGAGCCAGGGACTATCTGGAATTCTATTCTATTCTGTATTGTCCTTGTCATGGTATTCCTACACTAAATGCTTATCATAATTAAAATAATTTTTTATGTTTCTGTGTAAGTTTTTGCCAAAATGTCTTGAAGGGACTGAGAAATCCCATACTGTTTAGCATTATTTTTTCATGTTTATTCCTTTCAGTCTTATGGTACCAAAGGGCTCTGACAGTGCCAGGATCAATTATTTGTGCCCAAGAACATGAAGTAATTATGAAGACAAAAGAATGCTACTAAAAAAAACCCACCACCTTTTTATTTTGAATCATGAACATGTACTTAGGAATATATTACATAAATTTATATTCTTTTTGGAATAGCATTTTGGGGTAAAACTTGCTAATAAAATCACTGCAATTTTTTTGCATTCTCCACTTTCTTATTTTAAGCAGGAGAACAATAAGAATTAACAATAAATGTGGTTTTTTTTACTGTGCTTTTGTAAAATTGAGTCGCCAGATAGAGTCTGCTTTTATAATGGCAAGTTGCTGAAGACAAGCTACTTCAATCTGTTTCAGAGAAGAAATCATTTTATATTGTAGTGAACTCAGCTGGATAGAAACTTTCTAACACAGTTTTAAGTATTAGAAAGCACGCATTCTTTAATACACTTGCTGGACACAAGGAGGATTTTCCTATAGGCTTGGGTACCCAAAGACAGGCAAGTAAGGCTTTTTGTTACACATATTGGTTACACATATTTATCAGGTATTCTTGCTTGCTGGATGTATGTATATTCGTTGCCCTGTTTTGCATAGTCCCATCCCTATCAGAAGTCCTTATTTGGTCCTCAAGGGTCTCTTTTTAGGTCTCTGGTGATGTTTGATGCCCAAATTGTGGTGTCTGCTGGTTGATCCCTGGGTCTGAGCAAGCAGACTTTACTTCAGCTATTTGCAAGGCTGCTTTTATCTATTTACACTCCCAGAGCTCAGCCCACATCCCTAGGCAATGTATCATTTCCCTTATCAATAAACAACTACTAAAAAAAAAAAAAAAAAAAAAAAAAGTGGTTTATATAGCACCAGTAAATTTATGTAACGATTTTCAAATTACTTCTTGTTACTGGTCTGAGATAATGTTTCTTTGGCAAGTTTTCCTCTGCAATGTTGTCTTTTGGTATTCCAATGAATGTATTTTTCTTTCATTATACTCACATTCATCTTCAGGTCTAACAGCTTCCAAGAGAATCTAGGCTGTCTACCTACAGATGAAAGCCAGAAGTCCCAGCTTGTATCATGCATTGTTATAAGTGAACTTCTATCATGTTCCTCTGCTTATTTTTTCTTAACTGATTAAATCCATCTGTGATACCTCCATGTTTTGAGTCTGTGGACCACTGCAGCCTCTTCCTCTGTCACAGAGAGACACTGTAAGCTTCCTAGAGGCACTTTGTCTCCCAGCAGAAGTAAAATCATGTCGCTACATAACGCTGTCTTCTGCAGTGCTTCCTGAAAATCTTCTGCTCTCTTCCCCAGAAGTCACAGCTCCGTCCTGACCAAATGATTAGCAAAAGGACAAAAATGCTCCAGTAGAGAGAGCCACCATGAGTGCCATACACTGATTTTTCTTATGACAATAGCTCATTTCCAGGCTGCTCTGGTGTACACAGAGACTCACCTGTACAGATGTGCTACTCCTAGCAGAAGCTTTCTGTATAGTACAGATGCTTGATACACCCGTGGTAGTCCTGTCACTTCCCGGAAGCCCTGAATATAAGTGGCCTGTGGCTGTTCCCTGATGCTGAAAGCATATACGATGTCCACTTTTGGAAAGGTTTGGAGGTTGAGCTTCAAAATAAACAGCAGTTTTTACCACTTTGATTAGTACTTAAAACTCTGATGTATCCCTTTCAGAGATTTACATTTATGACTCATTAGATGCCAGAAATTTGCTGATAAATAGCCACTTCTAAGTACTCTCTAGGTTTGTGTTACTCTTTGCCATCTGAAGTTACATGTTTGCCTGTTTCTGAAACTTAGGTGTTTTGCTTGCTTGTATTCTTTCTTACAAAAACTGTCCAGAATTCAATATGTTGTGTCAATGGTGAAGTATACTGTCCATGGTTTTAATATACTCCCAAAAAGATGATTTTCATGAGATAGGAAACAAAGGGGAGAAAGAAAAGCAAGCTAAAAATATATTCTCTGACATTTTTCTTGTTTTGTCAAAAAAAGGGCTTGTTTTAAGAACAATCAAAATAAACCAGTTCTATCAGTTACAGAAATCTGTTTTATTTCCTGTATGAAACTGTGGCATGGTGCCATAATTTTCTATCTAGAACTCTTTGGACTATTTCCAGAGAATTAATTAAATCTCAGACACTTAGATTCTACACACAAACGATTTATGTTAAAACACAAAATGTTACATGCAACTGTACTTCAAGGATGCACAAAGTAGAGTTCATTATCAAATTTCTCTGTAATCATAGAACAGATCAGTGGTCTTAAAAGACTGGTTGGTTTAATACCTAACTGGTTTTCAACATAAAAGTGTGTTAGAAATGTTTTCAAACACAGCTGTGCTGTTTTTCCTTTTATTGACTTTCAGTGAGGAAAGGAAACAGCTTACACTCATGAATCAGGTGTCAAGAAGCACAGTTTCATAGTTGGACCTTTATCACACCTTATTCTTTGTCTTCAAAGTCAGGTTGAATGCAAAAGAGAAATGCAGAGCAGAGCATATAGGGATAATAGTTGAAAATACAGAGAATGTTTTGTTTGCTGAAAATACTTCTAATTATTTTTAAATATTTGGAGTTGTCACCTGTCGACAGTGAAATGTAAGAGACAGAAAAAAATTAATCTGTAACATTTTGTTGAGAAATGAAAGTTTAGCAGAAGAGCTTATGAAGTGCCATACCGAGCAACACGCAGCCAGAAAATAGAGCCTTAAAGACAGCAGAAAAATTCATAAGGCCTATCTAGACAGTACACCATTATGTATCTATACACAAGATAGATATACAGATATACTGTAAATAATAAGTTTTAAGGAAGAAAATGAGCAAGATTGTCTTGCACACTTGTGTTGTGCTCTTTCTCTAGATGGTCATATCACAGCAGAAAAGAGAACCTATAACTGTCATAACAAATTACCACAAAAAATTCAGTTTTAAATTGTGTGATTAAATACTGTAATCCTTACAGTAATTTGGTACAGGAAGTAATTTGCTATGTTGAGTTTCCTCCTCTGTGTTACCCCTTTTTATCATTAACAGCCTTTCCAATAGGAAAGACTCAAGATTGCCCTTTGCAATTTTTCTCACTCTCTTTTATGTACAAGTTCCTTAGAGACAAATACAATGTGAAGTTTGTCCTGGGTTGTAGTTTAGGATGTATTCTATCACCATCTTCAGTTAATGGCCCATCAATGCCTTTTGCATGACTCAGAGATAACTCCCTCTGGGAGTTATCTCTCTCTTTAATGGGCCATTAAGGCTCTCTTCCATGACTCATCATCCCATTGTGAGATGCTCCGCCCATGGGGAAGAGCCAAGCATTCTCACCTGGATATAAGCTGGGATTTGGGACAGTAGAAGCAGCCTTCACCCACTGGATTCCCAGAGGACCGGAGCTACCAGACCTTTCTACAAGATTTCTGTTTCAGGAAGACCACCTCGTCTGGACTGTTTCCATCACCCTGATCAGGTTGTATTCTGACTCTGTCACTGGTTTTTCTTTTTGTATTTATTTTATTTTATTCTATTCTATTTTATTTTCCCTTTCTTCTCATTAAATTTTATTTCTGACTTAGAGCCTCTCACTTGGTTTGTTTTCAAAACCACAACAAGTTGTTGACGTTGTTAAATTAGGTTCTTAAGAGTCGTAGCACCTACCTTTTCCATCAAAAGTAGATTAGATGAGTACTTAGAAAAAGGGGGAAGGTTGAACACATGAAAAATATAGTCTCTTATGTGCAATTTTATTTAAGAAATGTGTCTCAAAAAGCTTGAAAGTATCTTGAAAACTGTAATGTCTTTGTAGCCTTTTAATATGAGGGAAAGATATCAATTTATGTATTTGAATCTGACACTTCATGATAGAAAATTGAGCTTGCAAGCCTTTAACAATTATCTCCTACATTTCAATGAATATTGTAATGTCTAATTTTTCCTGTGTAAGAAAGCATGTGGTATCAGAAGGATCCAGGAGAAAAGTTAGAGACTGTCAGGTAAGTTTTCTCTGTGGATGGAGGTAATGCAGAAATATGTTAACAGTAAGTGATGCCTGTAGTAGAACTGCTTTTCATAACATACTTCATTCAGAATTTAATGCTCATTTTAGTGTCTTACTCACTTATTCAAATCAGCGTCTGCTTCTGAGAAACTTGTGACAGTTTATATATATTTATATTGGTCATGATACAAATTTCAAAATGTAATTTTCAAACTTAATTAGAAGTATTTTTAAATGAAATCTTAAACAAAAAATAGTATTCTAAAAAATAACTTAGTACTGCAGTAGGCAGAAACCTGCTGAAAGCTGATACCATCAATTCTTGCTAACATCTAGACTTCAAAAGTGTCTTTTGGGTTGGTAGGAGATGCAAGTCCCCACTGCTGTTGCCTCTATTCTCTGCAGAAAAACTGAGTAGATGGTGTTGATGCATGTAGCTTTGCTCCTCCCTTTACCTCCATGCATCATTCGCCCTACCTTTCTCAACATGGTGTGCATATTGCACCCCTCATTTATCAGCTCTATCTCTTCCCTTTCCTGATTGCATCAGAAGGCTGCAAGCAGGTTCCTTGTGCCTGTCTCTGGCAGAAACTGTAGAGGTTGATAAACAGCAACTGCTCATGAACTTTGAGAGACTCTGATAAGGAGATGAGTGGTGATAGTATAGGTGGCATAGGTAAAAGGGACCTCAGGAGGAGAGGGGAGCAGGAGCTCAATGCAACTGATGGCCATACAGGCCATCAGTCACTCCTTTTCTTTCTATAAGGTAAGCAATTCAGAGTCTGTATTGAATAAAATGCTTTCACACTGAGTCAGTAACTTGAATTCCAAATGATAGGTACAGAAGGTGATGATGCAAGGAAAGTAGAGTGTGACCTCCTCTCTACCAGATAGTCTCTGGAGGTG